>NW_010110208.1:285-1492 GCF_000699245.1 Pterocles gutturalis | reverse complement strand
GTGCGGAGCCCGGCTCCCAGAGCGGAGATGTGCCAACTGCACCGTCCCCATCGCCCTAAACCGAATCGTTGTTATCTGAGGCTAAGCCAGACCCCTCCTCCCGACCAGGGCTGTGTTTCTGCGGCGTTTGATTTGCAAACAGCAGGAGGGACGCGGGGCAGCGACCGGCCCCGGGGTTGAACACCTTCAGCGGGTTTGGGAGCTCGGCTTTGACCAAAAACATTTCTTGTGTGTTTTTCTTTTATGATGATGACCCAGAGACGGACTCGCGCGGTCGGTTTGCGATTTGTGTTCAGGAGCAGTGAGGGGTGTGCTCGGGGAGGGGTCGATGCCCGGGCAGGGGCTGCGTGGGTGGGGGAGCACCCCCTGAGCCCCCCCACCCCCCGGGCGGTTGGGGTCCGTGCACACCAGCGGGACGGGAGGGGAGCAGGACGGCGGCTGTCGGGAGGGTTTTCCCGTGCCCGCAGTGTTGCGGGCTCTGCGGGGAGCTGGGCAGAGGGGATGTCCCTTCTGCTGGGGCTTCTGCTCTTTTCAAACCGCGTGCGATGGATCCGGGTGGGAGATGCACCAACCGTCGGCAGTTCCCATGCGGGTCTGGAGCCTGGCCAGGCGGCTGCTGCTGCTGGTGGATGGCTTGTCTCTTTTTCTTTGTTTTAATTAAAAGTGGCCTTCTGTAGCAAAAGAATAAAAGAAACAAAAAACAAAAAACCAACCAACGTACAACGCCTTTGCGTGGTTTAGGTGGAGGTGAGGCTGTTGCTGCTTCTGTCGGTGTCGGTGTGATTGTCCGTGTGCACGCCTGGTGATCTACGTGTTCGATGCAAGACTTTATGGTGTCTCTGAGTTTTGTGTGTAGCCTGTGTCTCTTTCGGACTGGTTTGCATCCTGAGTGGATTTTTTTGCATTTAGGGGAAAAAAAAAAAAAAGTGTGAAAATCGTTCGGGGTTGGGAGGGGACGAGGGGTGCCCGGGAAGCGGACGGGGTCTGCCTGGTGCGAGGATGCGATGGTGCTGGTTTGGCTCCTTTGCTTTCTGTGGCGTCGAGGTGTCCCCAGCAAAGGTCAGCGCTCGCCGTCCGCCTCGAGCCCGCTGGCTGCGGTGCCTGTGGGCACTGAGCGGGGCCAGGGCTGCGGGACAGGGGAGGGGGTGAGGCTCCTCCGGGGCTTCGCGTCTGTGGCTTTTCTGGAGTGAACGGTTGTTCGTTTCAA
>NW_010110208.1:0-243 GCF_000699245.1 Pterocles gutturalis | reverse complement strand
AATCCTCATCCTGCGGGCCTGTGTTCCATCCCTCGTTCTCGTTTTGAACATTAGGGTTGACCATAGCACAATTTTTGATTATTTTCTTCCTTAGACATCGGTTGTTAGGAGCAGGTGTTTGGAGGGAAGGGGACAGGCTGTGGATGGGGTCAGTCGCGGTGTCTTTCTCTTCCTGTTCCATAGAGCTTAGAAATTAATAATCCACAACTTGAATTCCCAAACCCCAGCCCCGGCCCAGCGCCG
>NW_010110207.1:17900-92130 GCF_000699245.1 Pterocles gutturalis | reverse complement strand
GGAAGCGGCCCTTCGGCCTTCCTCTGCTCCGCCGGGACCGCGTAGCGAAACGCGAGCCCCGAGCCGCGCCGCTCGTCCGCCTCAGCCCTGGGAACACGGGCTGCGAGCCTGCCGCTGCAAACGGGACCAGCAGCGCACCCACAACAGCGCCAAAGCTGAAAGGCGAGCTAGAGCCGCGGCTCTGACCCTGGTCCTTGTAACATACTCCACCAGGGCCTGGCCGGGGCTACACCCTCACAGGAGGCTGCGGCGGTAGCGCACGGGGGAGCTCCTGGCTGAAACACTATGAAAGAAGGGGGATTGTCTTACTAATTGCAAGGCAGAGGTAGTGAAAAGATCCTACCTGGGAAGGGGTTTCCCAATGCGACCTGAGTTGAAGCTTTACATTTCTTTCATCCTCAGGAAACAAATAAAAGCCAGGGAGGGAAGGGGGAAGTTCGCACTGCTCTGTGGTGAAAAGCTGTCAGTTCTGGCACCGCTGCCACCTCTCACACCAGACAGCGTCTGCTGTTGTCAAAGGTGCGTGGGCAGCTGCAAATGGAAATTGATTTAATCTTCCTGAGGAAAAGACTTTTTGCACAGAATAAAGGTTCTATGGACTAAAATGACTCCAAAGTCTGAAATCCCACACATGGAACAACGTGCATTAGCCCGGGATGAACTGTGCTGAATCACGCACACAAAATACCTTTGCAAAAGACTCCTCAAAGCCCTGGGTGTGCACTGACGCAGGGATCTTGCAATCTGTTCTGCTTGCTCCTCACCAGAAGACCAAGAAATGCAAAAAATCTGTATTTTCCAGGCAGTCCTTGCAATACCAAACATCTCAGAATAAATCTGGAAGGTGCTAGACTTAACACTCATACTCTTCCTCAGCAGTTGTGCCTCTTGTCTTAGCTTTTATTGCTGGGGCCCTCAGGCAATTACTAATTTCTGTTGGTCAGTGACTAGCAGAGAACTGCAGTGCACTCTCCTGGGGACACCGTTCCCAGGAGCTGGCCAAGCCAAGGGGAAGGTGGTGGAAAAAAATGCCTTTACTTCCAGACCAACAAGCATTTAGCGAAGAGCAAAGTCAGCAGTTGTGCCTCTTGTCTTAGCTTTTATTGCTGGGGCCCTCAGGCAATTACTAATTTCTGTTGGTCAGTGACTAGCAGAGAACTGCAGTGCACTCTCCTGGGGACACCGTTCCCAGGAGCTGGCCAAGCCAAGGGGAAGGTGGTGGAAAAAAATGCCTTTACTTCCAGACCAACAAGCATTTAGCAAAGAGCAAAGATTTAAAAAAGCAAGACACCACAGCTTATAAAAGCCCCTGGCCAAATTGCCTGGGATCTGCCTGCCTGAAGTAATACCCTCCTGGCAAAAACCGTAGAAATATTGCCTTCTTTTTGGGAAAGGCAAAATGCCATAAGGCTGACACCATCAGAGCTCCCAATAGCAAGCTTTCTAGGTTTACCTTAACATACAAATAAAAATCAAGTGTCAGGCTGAGGAAACCCTGCAGAAGGACTGTCTTGATATGAAAGCTGAAAACACAGACCATAAGGACTGGTGATAATAGCAGCAAGCAAGTAGATAAAAGGGAATGTGATCATTAACAGGCAGGACCTTCTCCTGTCCCCGAGAGGAGGAGATTCTGCAGGTGCACTCTGGACTCCTCCACAGGAATCTCAAGTGGCTGGAGAAACAGGCACCATCAGTGCCAGAACAGGCCGGTAGTGAACATCAGATGGTATTTCATCTTTGGCTGCAAACTCTCATCCCATGCAAATGAAAGGATTTTAAGTTGTTTTGCAATGCCTACTAAAGGGGAAAAAAAGCCCCTGCTTTTGTCACTGTCTGTTTGCTAATTCAATGCTAAGTACCTTCAAGCTCAGGCTAACACAATGACACCTTTTTTTTTTTTTTTTTTCCCAGTCTTTCAAAAAAAGGTGCATGAAGGTGTTCGTATAATTGCCGTTTATTTCAGCATATTTATCCTCATGGGTACTGCAAGATTTCACAGTCTGCTAGTCCGGAACTATCTTGCTGTGAAATAAACTGCTTCACAGAGACATTCTTTATTAGGTATCTATCACTAACCTCATCTAATAATTCTTTGTGGGAGCTGCAATGAAGTGAGAAACAATGTTTCATAAACCCATCAGCACCCGGGCAGCTTTAGTGCCTTTGAAACTGTAATAGCTTGCCCATCCAAGTCAGCCCTCTAATCAAATTAGGGGAACCTGCACAGGTCTTTAAATCTCAGCTGGAGCAGCACTACCCTCTAAAGATAAGCCTGCAATGTAGCTGTCATCTGGAACTTACTGTCTCAATGGAACCATTCAGGGTTCTTGGGACAGAAATGCTACTCTCCAAAAGGTCTGGGCTGCCAAGGATGTCCTGGGAAGAAGCCCTTTTAATTTCATTTTTAATAAAGCTACACTCAGAAATCAGACTGTTTCCATTTTCTGTACCTTGTGGGCCAATGGAGACTCTGCCCTAGCACCTTGCCCCTGTCTCCCACTCTCCTCAGCATTTTTCTAGGGTGGCACATATTGAACCTGCTAAAATGCTTAAACTGTCACAGCTTTTGGCACATACTCCACCCCCCAGGAAATGTTCCCATGGCCAAGAATCACAGCACAGGCTTCCCTTAAGAGCATGCCTTGCACTTATCTGCTGGTCCCCCAAGAAAGAGCCTTGCCTTTCCTTCACACATGCTGCTGTTTGTCTCCCCTCCATTTATTTCACTGGTTTTCATCCCATGTAGTTAAGTAAAAAGGAGTGTTGGGAAGGCCACCAAAGAAATGAAGCGGTGACAGTAGAAAGCACTGAGGGTCCTAATGGGAACACAGGATAGGGCCATGAGCAATGCCTATAAACTTACCTTGTCTTGGGCTGAAAGACGGTTCTCCCTGCACAAAGGCTAGAACACAGAAAGGGCAGCGAGCTGTTCAAAGCCCTCCCCTGAAAACCAAGGCAGAGGATGGATCTACCAGCAGTTGCTCTCCAGGCAGACACACTGAGAAAGGAGACCGACAGCTTCATCCTGCCCTAAGCAGGGCAGCGGTTGTGCAATGCTGAGCTCCCCCAAACTGCAGGAAACGGTAGTTCAGACAAGATGCATGTATAGGCTTGTGTGGTTCTAGCATTTTATTCTCATGGCCATATATCTCAGCAGTAAACACACAAACTGCCTTTGACAAAAGCTTTTTGTATTGCTTTGAATGTGGCTGGTGACAGGCTCAGGGAGAGAAGTGTCCCAGGGATGGTGGCTGCTGCCCAAGTGTCAGCTCTCAGAGGCTCTGTTCTCCAGCAGAGGGTCACCATCCACACGCGACAGCATCGCAGTGTTTGGTCAGGGGGGTGAGAGTGCCCGAGAGCCCCACCCCAGCCCCTCTTCTGAAGTACTCACCCATGCAGAGTAGCAGCCAGCTACACTCAAAAGCTCCTCCCTACAGAAAGTGGCCGTAGCTTGACCCCAAGCAGATGAGGCTCCAGCACTGGGTCATCCGCGATGGTACAACCTGGGGAATTTTTCCCTAGTTGCCAATTAACACAAACATCACTCATTTGGGTACTGAGGAAAAGGAAAACACACTGTAACAAACACCTTTTCCTCCTCCTTCCTTTTGCTAAATTTCATCCATACATCCATCCTCCCCTGTTCCTAATCTCACCTCCTCTTTGCCGCAGTTCATCTGCAATTTCTCCCCATTCATTCAGTGAGGTGATGGATGGTTCTGGAGGTCCGGGTCAGGTGTGTAACTGTCTGTCTTCAATTCTCTGTACGGGGTTTTTTCCACTCCTCTGTGCTTCTTGGTGTCCCCTGCCGACAGGGATTATCCATGGCTGTGACCCCTTGGGGGTGTCCTACCTCCGCACAAGTCACCCACCACGGCCGTGGTCCCTCCAGGACTGCACCCTTGGGCACGGAGCTCCTCCTTGCATCAACACATCTCCCCCACATCTCCTCCAACTTTGTCCACATCTTCTCACATTTTTCCTCCTTTTGTGGCTGCTGCTCTGTTAAACTTGTCTGAGCTGAAATGCTGCAGGGTCCTGTGACGGACTGGAGTTTAGGGACATGGTGGGTTCTTCCCGGTTGTTTTCAAAACTGGTTGGAAGCAGCTGTGAAGGTCAGACACAGGGATGCCCCCAGCTGCTTTCTGTCAAGTACACCCAACACAGCGCTCAGGCTGCTCATGCACGACCGCAGTAAACCCTGCGATTTATACCCAATACAAAGGGCAGCCGAGAAGGATGTTTCCTAAGGGGGCTGGAGGAGAGCAGCGCATGATGCGGCAGGAAGCCTCTGCTGGGGAAACACCAGACCAGGGTAACTAAGCTTATTCTCGTAAGAAGTAGAGAGAAGGGAAATCAATCACTGGAGCAAAACAGCCAGGGACAGTCATTTCTGCATACACAGTTTCAGAAAACACATTAAAAATTTATTTTAAATATATTATAAAAGGAAGTCCATTCAACTTTAAAAACACTAGGCATTCTATCAATGATTCCCAATTTATGAAAGCTACTACATTAAAGTGCTACAAGTCTTTTACCGCCCTCAGATATTAGGCTGTTGGTCCTAATATGCACAGAAATAAATATACACTGATTCAAGAGGCACCATCCAGTTTTACAGATAAAATGCATGCAGTACAAGGAACAGACAAACTTAGACCTTATCACTGAGATCCTGGAGAATGCATTTTGAAACCAATTCCCTTCTCCACCCTAGAGGCTACAGCTATTTGCTATTGTTATCGTAAAGGCTAACATTTTTGTCTATTAGCTTGTCTATTAGTTTTTATCTTGTTTTGTGGTTGAAGTTCACACTTGCTTGCTCACTACCTGGGATTAGGACTTTTTTCCTAGAGGTGAACTAGTAGATTTAAGACCACATAGATCCAGTGGCTTTATAAAAAACCTCCCAAATCCCTCACATCTGCTGGAATCACTGAAGCCTGTTGGGTCATACAGAAGCATCAAGAAAGCTGAAATGCAGCAAATAAAGGAGAATACTCAGCCAGCAGAGGCAGAGTCAAGCAACAGACATAGGATTTTTATTAGGATTTCCATAATCTATCATTGCCTAGTTTCATACACAATTTCCAAGTTAGAGCGTGACACTACAAAGGAGCAACTGAAGCAGGAGGTGAGTTTATTTCAGTTACACTTTAAATTTATAATGTGAATAAATCAATCTCACTGGTTAATGAGGAATATGAAATTAATTGACAACTGTGTGTTGAATGCTGATGGAAATTTCAGATCTCAGTTTTCCCATTTTCCATCCATTGCATCTCTCCCCTCCACTCAAACCAGGTGAGAACTTGCAGCCTGTTTTAAAATAGGGACTCAACACTCATCAGGTCAGCAAATAAAGCACTTAAAGCTAAGTCTTACACAGGCTGAGCAATTGCAGCACACAGACTTTCCTTGCTCAAGATCAAGTAATAGGCCACTGGTAGACTGGGAGCAGTGCTCCTGACTCCCAGCCCAGCTCCCCTTTTGCTCTTTATCCCGTGAAAGACCTTGTAATCATACCCCCCAGACTCTGACATTAACCTAAAGCTACTCATCATTTTGGCAACAGTTTGTTAACTATTAAGAAACTTTTAATGCCAAGTGATTGTTAAAATGGAAACCTAGATTGCCGCTTGTCAGGTAAGGACCGACTCAGGCACCACCAGATTCCTTTGTTGCAAGTGGTCTGAAATACCACTTGCAGTGAGTAGGAACATGAACCGCAGCGGTCGGGAGTGGATGTGGGATGCAAGGTACGCTTGAATCCTTGTGCTAGCAGAGCCAGACTGTTTCAGACATAACTTTACCAGGGCTCTTTCGATTGAAAGTGTGACAGGCTGACTGGGGGAGGCTGCCTGTTCTCTCCAGTCAAAACCATTCAAGTGTCTGTCCACATCTTGAAAGACAATTTAAAATAAAAGTTTCTCCCTTTCTACCCAGCAGTTACCCAATATGACTTTTAGGAGCTCTCTCTGTTCTTCCCTCAGTGATGTAAGCCAGCATAACTACTACAGTGATCCTACAGTAGCAATGAGAGTGTTCTTGCAATGCCAGTCGCTGGTGGTGTCTGTTTGACTTTCAGTACACTGATGGCTCAGTGCATCAGGGAGGGAGAAAGTTTGCTGACTGGAACTCTCCAGTAAATGAGAGCAAAGCCCTGTGCATAGACTACTGTAAAACGAACCAGGAAGAAAGTTAAGCTGAGAAATTGCTTTCTTGCTACTTCTGTATTAGGGACTTGAACACACTGTTTAAAAGTTTCCCAGTGATGGAAGGCATTGACTTTCTGAAAGACACTTCTGCTACAGATCTTATGTGCCTTTGGGACTATTTGTGATTTCTGATTTGGATACTTAGAAAAGAAAATGCAAGGATCTTGCATGCCGGTGAAATGCATGAGCCAAAACACCCAACAGCTAACCAAGACATCCTCTGGTCTAGCTTTAGTTGTTACAGTGCACCATGAGGAAGCTGCCGTCTTTTTCAAGCCCTCCTCTTAGGAGTGACAAACCCCCCCCCCCCCCAAAGTCATTCATGATATAGATTTAACAGAGGAAACTCAGGAGCTTCTGAATTACTGTTGTTCACACAAATTTTGCACTTAAAGTCAAGACATTTTAAAAAACACACACAAACACTACACAAGTCAAGCTTTCTCTCACATCCTTACCTCCCAATCCCTTCCCCTCTTCTCTCTTGTCCAGCAAGGCACTAGGAAATGGTTCAAGTTTAAGCATTTGCTGTACATTTACATTTAAAAAGGCACATCTTTATTTTAATGATGCTGTATTCCTCTTTCAGTAAGGCCCATACATTCTTCTATTATGGTGTAGAAAAGAAAGTTAATTTCCCAGGCATGAAAAAAAGACACCTTGCACACAGAAGAGCCCCAAACCTATTACTGTTTGTAGGCCTTAGAGATTAGCACCAGTATAAATCAACAAGAGCTTCAAGAGCAAATCAAAGTATTATTATTTTGCAACTTAACACACATCCAGGGATCCCCATGTTGTCTGAGATTCTGGTAGTTAAAAGCAGCAGAATTTATGCATCCACAGAGAGGTGTTTTTTGAATAATTTTTTGTGAAAAAAAATATGAAAACATTTATTTTTGCATTAGATAATCACTGGTATTTAATCTCCAGTCTTGACTGGCATGCAGATGTGAAGATTTGCTTATGTATTCATGCTCTAGAAATTTTGCCTACAAATAACCAAAAGTAATTGGAATAATTAACCAGATTGCCCAGCAAAGGCTCAATTAAAGATGTAGATGATGAAATACAGCTTCTAATTCTCAATCAGTAGATGGTTGGCTATATTAAGTCTTCTCATTAGTCAGCAAAGCCTCTAGGGTATTGAAAAGTATAATTGATGTAAATAAATTAATAGCTCAGAGCCCAGCAAGTCAGTCAGAAGCATACACAATTCGTGGGGCACTTATCACACTCAGATCTCAAACCTTCAGAAAACAGATCAGATCAACCATACAGGAAGGACCCAGCAGGACCACTCACACTAAAGCTCCAGTTTCCATGTACTGGTGGTTGGTTGTCAAACAGGAATTGCCTCAACAATTACCTCATCTTTTGGTACATTCTGCTAAGAGCCGTCCTTTCTCACCAAATTAAGATCACTAAGTGGTAAAAGACCTGCTCATTACTGCAGTTCTCTCTGAAACAAGGTCCAGCAAGCCAAGCAGCTGAGACTCTCTTCACAAGGTGAGCCCAAGTACAAAGCAAGCCATGCATTTTAGAAACAAAAGCTAATCCTCTAAGACACACAAAGTTGCAAGCTGCAAGCAGAATAACCTACAGTCCATTTATATCGTTTGCCAATTGTGTCTCAATTATAAAAAAACTAGCACTGTTCATGGACAAACAGCTTCTTGTTCCACAGGTATTAAAACATTCATAAAGACACCTAGTCAGGCCATCTAGTGATCCACAGTCAGCACTACCAGACTAATGAGAGCATTAATAACTTAAGGAAAGCAATAGTCAGACACAAAGCACAGGAAAGTGGCTCTGTCTCCCATAGAAATTAAAAGGGATCCTAATGACAGATATATTGTAGTTACCGAGAACATGTCAACTCTGACGCTGGTCTCACTTCCATAGCAATATTGCTGCAAAACTGGCATAAGGAAAACCTGCAGCTTTTTTTCTTTCATCACTCCCAAAACGTTAGGTACCAACACATTTGGCAAGCCTGCTCTTAGCTGTGCCCATGCTTCCCTTTCTTCATGACTGCATGTACCAGGTAAGTTGGCAGAAAAGGTCAGATACATTCTCAGCTGTGAGGATGAGAAAGGTGGAAATCGTTTTGAGCCTCGTGGCCAATACATCAGACTTGAGAGCTTGAGAGGCAGCTAGTTGTGTCCTAGTTTGCTCCCAGTTGACAGACACAACACTACATGTCCTCAAAGACATCGTAAACATGGACAATGATCCTACAACTGGCAACATCAGAAAGGCTTCTTGCTTCTGGAGCTCTGCAGAGGGAGCCAGCCTGCTTGTTTCTTGACACTACGCAAAAATCTCCTTGCCTTCACAGGAGAGAAAGACACCCCAGAGCAGAGTTTCCCTGCCCCTCTAAGGAGGGAAAGTCCATTAACTGTGCTTATCAAGAGTTCCAGAGGCGAGCCCTACTCCTATCCTGACTGTCAGCCTTTTACTCCCAGAGCTGGCTGCACACTACCTCCACTTGCAACGCTCCTGCACAGGCAGCAACAAACAGTGGAGCTTGGGAATTACTGGCAAAGGGCTAGTTTTATTGATTTACACAGCATCTTTGCAAAAGGTTAACTGCACTGTCATTCACAGCTTTTGGTAGAAAATGCCACTGCTGCCTTCAGTATAAGGCTAAGTGGGCTGAACTATGAAATCTGTTTTTGCAACAACTTAATTTTAAACCAGTGTGGGTTTTTTTTTAAACTTTTTAGACTTGAAACCAATGGTCCTCCATTCATTCTTTAGTATCCGTGCTTTTTTACATCTCCTGGGATGAGACAATTCTTGCTCAGCGTCTGGCAGATCCTGCAGTGAAACCAGAAGGGCAATACCTCGCACTGCTAACTGACTACACAAGGGACAGGGTACCAGTGAAATTGGCCCATCAATCCCACATCTCTGCTTCAGAAAACAAATTCCAGTCACAGTAACTCTACAGTGCTGTGGCTGCTGGGAAAAGAGGAGAGATTAACAGCACATTCCCACAAGCCTAGAACACCACTGACCACAGAAATCATGACTGCAACAGACTGAAGAACAAATGGATAAAAACCAATCACTTAATCTCAGCCTTGACTTAATTATCATGAATTAATCCCCTCAAACCAACTGTGAATTAAGTTAGCTTCACACCCTCTAAAGGAAAAACGGAAGTTGCCTTCATGTAGCATATTTAAAAGGAAAAATGGAAGTTGCCTTCATGTAGCAGATTTCACTCTGAGAAACCCTAGACGTGTCCATGATAGAAAGATTCTGAATAAGAGCCAAATTTGGAATCTGATATCCAAAGGCTCTTAGCGAAAATCTTCACCTGTAAGAACTGTGCTTAGTTAAAAACCCTCTGCTAATCTTTCACCTTGAAGATTCAAACTGACTGCAAAGTGAATGGACCAGAAACCCAGATTCCTCATCGCTAATAACTACAGCGATATTCCCAACACTTGGCTGCACTTCCACTAGAGCTCATTCCTTTACCAGATCTATGATTTGGAAAGTAATAATACTCAACCTGTTCGAAATATATTTTAGTTCAGGGCAAAAAAAAATATTTCATTTTACATTTTGCTGGCCTCTTTTTTGTGTCTATGACAAGGAAAGATTAAATTTTGTGTTCAAGATTTTATTTAGATGGACTTTGGAAGATAAATCACCTATGTGGGAACACTTCAGTGGGTGGTATAGCAGCTACAGAAAGTCCTGGAGGGTCCTGGATAAGAAAATCATTTAACATCAGACCCAGGTGGGAAATAAAACAGTAACAAAAATAAAAAAGCAAAAAAAAAAAAAGAAAAAGCAGTTTGAATCACATTCAGACTCCTCTAAAAACAGAGTTTTTGTTCCAGTCTCAGCACAGAAATGGCTCTGGCAAAGCCTTTAAAATTCCACCATCCCCGGAAGAGAAGGATGCAGCATCTTCACAATAAAGACTGGCCTGCTAGTTAACCTTCTCCTGAGATTCTCCCTTTTACCTTCATTAACTGTTTAAAAAAAAGTATTCTTAAAAAAATTTTTTGTAACCCTCCCCAGTAAAAACTATAATTGTAAAATATATATATTTTTTCTCAGTCTTTTAAAGATCAAGATTTCTGTTAAATTTTTCCAAGACAGTTGAGTTTGTGTGTTCAAATATCCACTGCTGTGTTGGAGATGAAGGATTGCAGCTATTCATGAAGATCTTCCGGTCACTCTCACTGCAGTCCATACAGCTGCTGCTTACTGGATGGTAGAGGGTCTTGTCCTGGAGAAGAGAAATTTGACTTTGAAGTTGCTAAGTAGAGAAGCAAAACTGTTTTAAAACCAACAGACAGAAGTCTTAAAAACCAAGGCAAGCTGTTTTGTCACTTGGATGTAGCCAAAAAAGTTGTTCCACACTTAACTGGTTGGCAAGTACCAGGGTCCATTCCCACCCTTGCAACAGTACCCAGCCCAGTCCTCACACTGGTACTGGGAAGCTCTAAAGCTGTGTCTGAAGCCAGGTTCTCCAGCCTACAGGTTCACATCCTGCTGCGTCACTCAGCGGCAGCACTGTGCATGTGGATTGCAAGGACTAGGACAGAGCATTTAGTCGAGAATTTACTTACCTGTTGGCCACAAAAGCATTGCTTAGTAGGAGGATGAATAAATCCTTATTTACTTATTACTTATTTACTTTTGGCATGATCTTCTAGTATTCAAAACAAACCAGTACAAGCAGCAAACCTCTCTGCAAACAGATTTGGCAAGGGTGCTGCACCGTCTCACTGCCAGCTGTGGACAGGACTGCAAGGACAGTGTCATTCTGCTTCACAAACCCTGCAGAAGCAGTCCTCACTGTTTCTAACCAGTGGAACAGGGGAGTCACCTCTTTCTAATCAAAGGTAATTAATGGCACCATGACAACAGATTGCCAGCAGATTCTCATATCACAGTAGCTATGTGAATAGAGGAATAAAACATGAGTGGTGACATTTTAAGGACACTTCAGTACCTACAGGCAATTTGACACCTTAAATAAGCATAGGCGTACACACGTGTGCACACGCACACACACAGACTCACTTTTCGGTATCTCCAGAGCTGGTTCCCCTTCATACCATGACAGTCATAGAGGGTCACAGGACTGCTGTGGGAAATGGCATCAAAACAAAACTTCTTGGTATGCTGAGGGTCCCCGGGTCGGATGTCTTCTCTCCAGCTGAACGTGAATACCTGCCAAGGCAAACAGGACCATCAGGAGGACCGATACTGGGCACAGTGCTTTCACCAGCAGAACGATGTTCCCTTCTTTGCACACAGTGTGTGGACGGCTTCAGGGAAAGGACAGTATCTTCTCGAGAAAAGCTACTTCCACCTCTGGGGACAGGGACTGCTGAGTAGGGGAGTCTGTAACAACTACCCCACGGACTGCCACACAGCATGCTAAATGAGGCTGTGCTGCTGCAAAAGCCATGCTAGTTAGCTTGGGTACTAATAGCAGCCTTGAATGTCTCTGCAATGCAGACATACATCATGGATTAACTGAGCAGCTGACCAATTACAGCACTTCACAGCTAGCAAAAAAGGCAGAGAGCTACAGGAGCTTCAAGTTAATGCTGGCAGTAAATACCCACGTCTGCAGAGGCAGCCTGCAGTCACCTTGAGAAGAGTCTGTCCCACGCCTTCTAGGACAAGAGACCAGGAGCCCACAGCTCCTTGCCCCACCCAAGTCCAAAGGAGTGTCAGAAGGACACACTAGGGCATTGCTTCCCGGTGCTCTCTTCTATCAGTGAATCTGTTAGATCACCTGCAGTGATCTATCAGCACTTTTGGGTGAAATGAAAGGAGCGATACTACAGAAAAGAAGAGAAAGGGTTTTAGCTCTAGTAAATAGGCACAACCTATCAATGCCTGGCAATGCTGCAGCCGTGATGAAAGCTGCTGGATGCCAGCACATGTGGTTTGGAAATCCCTGAGCCATAGGGCTGGACCATGGAAGAAGAGTCAGTGGAAGTACTACCACGTGCATGCTCTGCTCCTTGTCCTGTCCCTTGGCATCTGCCTTTGGCCACAGCTTGAGGCAGTAGCATGGTCTATCTGCATCTTCTTCAGTCTGATGATCACGGCTTGGCATATGACATGTTTTAAGCATCACAGGACTAAATCCCACAAAAGATAAACTGATTTAAAGGCAGGCACTGGTATCAAGCTTTTGCTTTCTACTTTGACAAGAACAGCATCTCTGGCAAGGGTACAAGAGTCTTCTGTGACCAGCACTAGCCAACATGGTTCTGCAGGGCTACTAGCCAGCACACCTCGCTCTCAGTCCCCGAAGGAAAGGGCTGTTCTGGGGGCTCCTTATGGAGCCAGGTGGAGGAATGGTCCTCTCTTCAGAGAGATCTCACAGGACAGTAAGCAGGATAAGTAATGAGCAGCATGCTTCTACTTGAAGCAGCGTGGCCAAAAATTTTTGCCCAAAGAAGCTACTTTATTCCTGTCTCTCTTTTAAACCTCTCGTGAGAGAAATTAACACAATCATTTAGGCTCAAAGCTACACAGAAGTTTAAAGCAAATTCTCCTTCTAAACATAAGCCAACACTAATTGTTCAAGATCCTCCTGACACAACAGAGGCTTAGTTTTGGACTGTGCCAAGTAAATCAGTTTCTAGTTTTCATGCATCACAACTGATATGCAACAACCCTCTGTCTCCTACTACTGAAGCCATTCCCCTGAAGAGTTATGCATGGCTCTGTAATAGAGGCATTGTTTTCTTGATCTTTTCTTAGCTCAGCTGCTACAGTTTAGACAAACTAATATTTCCCTCCTTTCTGTTACAATAAAGCTGTCATTTCTGGCACCTTATACATTGAGAGGGTGAATCTATAGCCTGTCCGGTTTCATCTCTCTCCAGCAACAGCTGGGTGTTTATAATGCATGTGCCTCCTGTCAGAAGGATGATAGTAAGCTCCTGCAGGGTCATTAATATGCATGATGCTCCTCTATCACTTCTTTCAGCACAACCTTTGAAGTTAATATTCACTTTGTTACATATTACAGCTGCCTTGTTACTGGTTTCTTTTATTATTTTGGCACATTGTTTTCTCGTGCTTTCTTTTGTTTGCTCTGAGAACTTCATAGCAGAGGTAAAAGCTCTGCACAAAGTCTGCCACACCTGCCACAAACACAAGCCACATCCTGTACAAACCCAAGTATCATTAGCACATGAGCCTTGGGGTGCACAGCACCCTCTGTTCACCTGACAGAGCTCTGCAATGCCCTCCCTTCTCAAACTTTTGTTCTCATAATTTCTTCCTCCCCAAATTTATTTAGGAGTGATGATTTATCAGAGAGACTGTTACCTGCACGTTGTTCCATGCTGCCTCTCCTCTGTCCTTCACACAGTTTTCCAGCCTCAGTGGGGATCCCAGGGCTCCATGCTTAGTATCCACACACAGTCCAGTTCCTACATTGCGTATCTGAAATAGTAAATTAGTCACTGAATCTCCTACTCTGACCAATTGACAGGTGAGAAGTCTTAAACTGTCTCAAATAGTGGCAGTATTTGAAAACAGTTTTAAGATTCCTCACTTAACTACCTATCTGAGCTGGCAGACAACAGCTACAAGAAAGCACAGGAACTCAAAATGGGACCCATTGCCAGCTGTACACTAACCTTCAGGACACAGCAAAACCCATTAGCTACAGGACTGCAGAGCCCACTATGTTGTTGTGTGCAACAATCCACAGCTTCACTCTTGGGGTGACTCCTCTCCCAGAACACAGCTGACTTTCAAAACCAGGGATGGTTTTCTTGGCTTTCAGATGGGAAAGCTTAAGAGCAGAGTAGCTCAACACAGTTGCGTAGCCTTTTGGAAATAAAAGGTTCCTACCATTGCTTAGCTGCCTCCTATCGCTAGTTGTCCCTGTTGGCCCGTTGTGCCTTCTACTAAATAGGCAACACGCAGAACAAGCCAGGTCTCTATTCCCTTTGGAGCTGTGCACTAACAGAAACGGCTGCCAAACTGCCTTCTTTGATCAGGACAATACAATGGTAAAGGAGTTACGGTCTTCGAAACATATCAAGCAGGATCTTTTAAACACTCGCTTGCCCCCTTACTCACAGCAAACCGGTACTGGAGCACATGGGTAAGGCAGCTTTAAAAAAAAACAAACCGCAGACAGTTTGCTCACTGCTGATTTCAGAGCACAAACTTGCCTCTCCCCAGGCAGCTGCTGGAGGCTCCACTGGTGGGTAAAACTTTGGCAAGTCCCACGCGACCTCATTCATGAACCACTTGAAGCTTCTGCAGTTGAGGTTGTTGCGAAGTTCCTTCTGAGCCGCGACATCCCCGGCAGAAAGATGCCGGTACTCTGGTCTGCGCTGGTATATGTACTCTGCATATTCGTCCATCCACACCTCAGCCACCCGCTTCAAGTTCTGTGTGGGTAACAGCCATGTGTGAAAATGAGAAGCAAAACCACCTGAGAACACTCTGCACAAACTACTGACATTAGCATTCAGAACAGCTCCTGTGTTTTTGCTCAGAAAGGATTTTCATTCACATCCACTCTCTTTCCAACTTCAGGATGAAGATTATTTTTATTATTCTCTAGTTCCAAGGGACTTTTAGAAAGATATTTTCAGTTGAGGTCAAAACAGAATCCTGGCACTTGGCAATTATATCTAGTTCCTTGTGGCTAAAAAAACCAACATTAATCAAAAGATTTTTTTTTCTTTTCTTTTTTTCAGAAAAGAAGCTAGTCAGAAAATGATGCTGGTAAATACCACTGGACATTCAAAGGTCCCCAACAAAAAGCTGCTTTCTTAAATCCTTCCTATTGCTTCTTTTATATCCATCTAGGAGTGAGCTTTGCAGTACTCCCTTCTCAAAAGCTTCAGTTCAAAATATTCTTTCTTACCACTATTTTTCCATTTTCTTAGGTGAAAAGCTGTTTAAGAAAAACTCTGAGATACTGCAGGAATACGGAACTTTCTGATAACCCTTCAGAACAGAAGCAAAGGGTTTACTTCCTGGCAGCAGTACATTTCACATATCACTGTAAAGCTTAATCCACTGTGCCATTCCAAGTCAGCAATGAACACCACCCTCTCGAGATACCTGCCCTACTGCTTGTCACAACACACTCAAGAGACCGTTGTTGGACCTTGGACTGTTCTCTGGCAACATCAGGTACATTCTTGGTGTCACACAGTAACGTGCCACGTGCAGTCATGATTTCAGTGACCCAGCAGCGTTGCCCACCTTGCCTGAAGGTGGTCAGTCCAGCAGTGGTCATTTACTACCAAAAAAATTACAGTGGTAAGAATGAGCTGTGTGCTGACCTTGCCCAAATGCAGCCTACACACAAGAGCAGGTGTTCATCTCATGGTGACTGTACGATCTTGGTCCCTACACCTGTCTGCCATCTCCTTCCAGCACTGTGGGAGTATGCAAGAGCCAAATACTGAATCAAAAGAAACATAGCTCCTTCCTGAAGAGATGGCACAGGCAGGAGAGCACTCCATTGCTTTGACAGGTCATTGCTGGGCTGAGCGATAAATCCAAATCTATAACTAGGGCAATGCGATTAAACTGGGAAACATTTTAACACTGTGCAAGCCATAAGACTGCAGAACAGCAGGGTACCTTTGTGGTGTTTAGTTTTGCAGCCTTCCTGTTCCTGTGATTTTTTTCTCCCACCAGAGGGCAATGCAATCCCTTCTCAATTTGGAAATTAACTGGAGAAACCTAGTGCATGATAGGCAAAAGCTCTTTCCTCTTTGGGCTACACTAGATTAAGAAATAAGATGGCACAGAACATTCCATTGTGGGAAATTACAGCTTGCTCATTCAGTGGTCTGTGATGCTTGAAGTTGAGAGGTCTTTCAATCACCAAAACACAATCACCACACCAAAGCCTGCTGCTCTTGGAGAGCACAGCTATAAAATGACTGAAATATTGTACAAATAAAGCCATATCTTGTTTTTATTGGTGATTCCACAGCCAGTGCCTGACAGCAAAGTCCCTTCCCAACACCTAGCAATGGCTGATGTCGGAGCATGGCAGCTGTCCACACACGAGCCTGCAGCTCCCCTAGGCTCTCTTCCCATTGTACTACACATACACCACTGCAAAACTGCTCAATTTGGCCACTGCACAAGTACAATTTATGGACTACAAAGCCTACATTTGCCTCCCATTGTCGGGTGAGAGGAGACAACAGCATGGTCACATTGCAGTCAGACATCTGTCACGGGGAATGCCATTGCTACTTACTCTTGCTAGGCTGACTCCTGTTGGAACCTTGTATGGAACATATTTTCTGTAGATATGACCAACTCTAGAGCAAGGGATGTCCTCCATGCGACCCCCACACATCCATACCTGTGGAACAGCAGAGATACAGATTCACTCTTGGTTATATGGAGAAAAATTAAGTAGAAAAAAAAAAGCTTTCAAGTCATCAAAAAACTCAACCCAGATTTTTTACTTTGAAGTATACTGTCTCTCAAATACCTTCCCCTCCTTGCCTTAGTCTTAAATCCTGTAACTACCCGCTTAGAGCCATTCAGCAAGCCTTGATTTAGCACAAGTGCTATCAAGCCCAATGGCTTAACAGTTCAATTTTGCATTCTTTAGAGAAAAGAACAGGAAAAAAAAAAATCCAAGCACACAGAGAACAGCACACAGCACACTTTAAATTTATACATGTTATTACAGCAATAGTAACGACAACAGTTAAACTGAGCTGCCATATAAGACCTGGACGTAGGTTGTGTACCGTTGCTGTAAAAGGAAGGACATCTCTGTAGTACAGTTCATGTGTTACGCAAAACAGTCCAGAGAATTCAGGAGCCAGTTCAAGTGCCAGAAACCAGAATAAACTGCTACTTTTTCCTGTGGTTATCACTGCTCTCATATGGTTTCATTGCTGACATGCACTCATTGCTTTTGCAGCCTTACAATTAAGCAGAAATCCCTGCCTGGTGAAAACATAATTAGCTTTAAAAAACCCCTCAGAAAGTCACTGGAACACATTGCTAGTTGAAGATGACTACCTCAATGCTTCTTTAATGTTTAGATTAGGCCCAGAAGTTTCTTTCTCCATCTGAGATTTCACTCTGTGCCAACACTCTGCAACAACTTCCTTTTATTCCTTATTTATAGCATGGATGTAATAATTTTGTCGGAGTGAAACTAAAGTAGACGTTTTCCGAACCAGCCAATCTACTTCATTAGGATTAAGAAATATATTCAATATATGCTTCCCAGAGATATCTAATCAATACTTAAAGTATCCTTCAGTATGCAAAACAAATGACTTTCTGAATTCTTGAAGTACAACACTGTCTTGCCCTTCATTTTGTCCCCAGATCTTATGTTGATGCCCCGAAGGTGGCAGTATTTAAGAACGTCTGCTGGTGCTGCAGGCTGATGCAGTGTTCTTGAACTCTCCATTCGCTGTGGCTAATTTCAGCCACCGCAGTTCACTGTACAACGAGCTTAGTCAACAGCTTCACACAGAGCAGGCAATTCCATTAATATTCTACAGTGACAATATTAAATACTTAGCTCGGAAGAGAAATATTTGGCCAAGGCTGATGCATAATTATTATCTCTGACACTAAAGTCCTCTGGAGCTTCAGCTGTGTCTACTGGCCCTAATAATTACAGTCATTTGCTGACTGTGTGTAACTTAATGGAGGTTGGTTGCTCTGAGTTAGAGGAATATTTTTCACAGGCAACTTCTAAAGTTCAAGGTATTTAATTACATGTTGTTATGGTGAGAGAGAAAAGAAGAAAGTCGACAAACACTCCTTCCACAGAATTTCATTCCTTTTGTCCCTGCTGTGTCTCGAGAGGCTGGTACAGAAGAGATGAAGATGAAAAAAGAAACCAGCATTCAGCTTCTGTGAAGTTTCTCGGGGAATGAAAAATGCTTCTTACTCTGTAGCTGCTGTGCTTTTTGCTGCAGAGGGCCACAGTGTGATTCCTCTGATAGGAAATTAACAGGTAGACTGAGAAAACAAGAATTTGGGGATGTTTTGTGTTTCTGTGACAGAAATGGTTTGTGCAAGGCCGTAAGAGCTGCAACAGATCTGGGAACTATAAAAAAACTGCAGGAACAGATGAAGATGACTAGAGCTCAGCTGCACAGACACACACACTCCTCAACAACCTGTATTCTTACCCTGTGCACTGCACCCTGCATCAGGAAAGCCGTTCACAAACAGCTGCATTTTAGTGTAACACAAGCCTGAATGAAAACACCAGCTTGTTATCCTTGCTGCCCACTCACAGGATGCCTCACCTGCCCTTGATCTCTAAGGAAAGGCTTTTGGTCAGGCCACAGTGAATGCATCTCCTCTGAAAAGACAACTTCCCCAAGACACGTGAGAAACAGATCCCTGCAGTCACTATGCAGCTGGAGAGGAGAGCCCTGTCCTTGCGCTGCAGCTCTTGTGAAGCAATAATACAGACAGCACTTATCTACCGAGTGGTACACTGGAGAGGCAGGGGCTATGGGGAGCTAGACAGAACTGGTATGTTGGGCCAAGAGCTCCAAGCTGGTACAAGACTCCAGGCACATAAACACATGTAATGACATGATAAGAAAAGCTACTTAACTGAGTTATTGAATGAGTAAAATCTAAGATCGGTTTCACATGCTCTTTTCCTAATCATGCTTTAAAATGTTTACTCCCAAATGATGCTGCAATTACCAGTGCTGCATGGAGACCATGGAAATCTTCCTAATTCCTGCTAGCACAGCTCAGCGACCCTTTCAAGGTACTTTGCCAAGCCAGTGCCTTTTTAACATTGTCTCATGCTGCAAGTGACAGGATGGCACTTGCAGTACAAATCTAATTTTAAAAGCATGCTTTCCATTCATTCATTGCTGCTTTGATTTATTTTATTAGCGAGCTGCTTTGTGTGGTGACAGAACTCATTACAACCTCCATAAAGACAATTACCAGTCCTTATCTATAAAACTGGAAGAAGGGGAGAGGAAAAGAGCGTGACATGCATCAGTAAACCACAGCTAACAAAAGCATTAGAAAGCTAGAGTTAAAGGTCAGGGAAATCGCATCCCAGGGTCTGTCAAATAATAACTGCAAGTGAATTCAAACCCCAAATAGCTGCCTGGTAGCTGAGAGAATGCTTCCACTCAGTGATATTCCGTTGTTTTTAAACGAGGGTACAGTTCACAGGCATGACACACCAGAACTTGCACTGATGAAAACACAGCACTGTCAAACAGCTGGAACAGCGCGGTTCTGGGGGGCAGCACCTGGTACCTTCACAGTGACACTGACTGCCACTTACTGTGTTCTCCTTAGGCCAGAGGAGCCAGTTTCTTCTTGTTGTTTTACAGAAGGATGAGATGGTGCCTCATCTCCCTGGCTGACGTGACAGTAAACATCAGAGCCTGAACTTGATGCACCTAATTTCAATCAGCCATTTACTAGAACACCGTAAGCACAAGAATTAAAGCTGGTCAGGCAGTCAGTGCTTTACACAATGATCTAATCAGATCTCATTTGGGGAGAACAGGAAATTTCTCTTCCTCCTCAGGCACAATTTTACCAATCTACAATTTGAGCTAGGAATCTAGCAGCTGACAGATCTGCTGGAGTTAAGAGAAAACCTGGCTACACTGAGCTCAATGGGCATACTGCAACAGATTTTTCTAAGGCCACAATCTCACCCTAATAATAAAATCATATATAAGAGAAGTGAAATAACAACACCAGTTATATTACTTCCCTCTTCTCAGTGGCCTGGAGAGCTGTAACTCCATATTCATAAAGCGACTCGAGAGCCTTTGACTCAGCCAGTGCTATGAAAGCACAAGATAATATGCCACCTATTCTCTACATGGGAATGTTATGCTGATCTAACTCCCTTTCCGCTATTTCAGAAAACAATGTCACGTAAGAGAGCCGAACCTCTCCTCTCAAACACAATACAATAACACATTTGGTGTGTGAACACAAATTATGTGGGTATACAAGGTTTATGGTTTCCAAAGACTGCACTATGATGAGCCAATGCTTCCCAAGAGAGGGAAAAAACACAAAGGAAAGAGTCAAGCCTTGAAAAGAAAGCTGCTTCTGCAAGACAACAGAAATAAAGACCATGGGATAGACCAACGGAGAGAAGCTGGCTGGTTGTCTGAGCACACACTGAAAGGCAGAAAGAAAGGACACAGTGGATAGATCAAGGGGGTTCTCTGCATAACAGGGTAGGTGAGAGGATGAAAGCAAGGGCAACCAATAACTCAGGAAAATCATAATCCTCTGTATTGTAAGCATCAGCTGTTGTTGCAGCTGGGACTTACTGCTCTTTAAAAGATTAAGGGAGCTCAAAAGGCACTGAGATCTATGTGTTTGCACAACGCACACAACACACCAGCATGTCTCCTCCTTACTGTCTGGAGCATTTCAGAGTAACGATAGCACTTTCCAATAATCACATTTCAGAGAGTGGAGGGGTCCACTTCCCTGCTCTGCTTGGTGGGAGGCTGCTCTGGAACCCGAACCACACACACAGGGTGAACAGAGGCCAGAAATTCATGTCAGTGGTCTGAAACTGATCTCTGCATCACCAGATAGGAAGGGAGAAAGAAGCCACCCTGAGCTGAGAGCCTTAGAATTAAGCAGCACGTGCTGGGTTAAAAAAAAGAACGACACAAAAAAAGCAGCAGAATGCCCAGCCTGTTTCAGTGCAGGCAGACGTGAGCTGCTGGAAAGTGGTGTGAATATGTGCCTGGAATAAGCAGTGAAAGCTCACAATCAGCACTAACTTCAGTGACACAACTAGAAATGCTGTCAGAAGTGGTCCCGCGGCAGCTGTACCTTGGCTATGCACCTGCCAGGAGACCAGTGGCAAAATGTGAATAAGAAATGTGCTGCTGACATGGGGCAAAGGAGATGTAGGCATTAGATATGCAAACAGAAGCCATGGAGCACTTGGATTTGTTGGAAAACATGCAACGTGTTTTATGCTATGGAACTCAGGAGAAGCAATCCCTGTAGATGCTTTGGATGTAGATGCAGTGGATGTTTCCTGCTGCTGAAGCGAGGAGTGAAGACCATGAGAACTGCCCATCTCTTTTGTCTCCCCTGAATTGTTCTTTTCAAGGCAACTGTCCACATAGCTTGTTTACACCAAGCCCTTTGAATTTTATGAAGGCTTTACAATCTCTAAATTACAAGACAAACGTTTCTACAACTGATCTATCACCTAGTGAGGGACATTCCAGATTCTCATTCCTTGCTCTTGAAGTACAACATACAGTTCAAGGATTGAGAAGCACACTGCTCAAGATCCGAGGTACAAAGTACATCTATATTTATCCCTATACAAGTCACAGACATCACATTTTTCCTCTTCTGTTTCCCCATACCCAAAAAGCCAGAGACTACATATTTATGGAAGAGAAGTGTGACGCAGTTTAGTGAGGATTAGGTAAACCAAACAGAATAGAAGACACTAAAGTATCAGAAAAGAGGCAACTTGATTGTAAATACAACTGAGCATAGATAAGTGCTGCGTAAAGTAGCATTTGCAGAATGGAGCAGTTTAAATGCTTCATATATACTGCTCTGAATTAAATACATTAATCAAAGAAAATGAAGTGGTTACATAGGCAGCAGAATGAAGGTACTTGTTGAGAATATAGGAGCATTCAGAAAATCAGAGCTATTAAGTTGTGTTTAGAATAGGAAAAACACATTGTCACTTTGGGTAAAGTATTCAATTTTGAATACTTGAATCGAACTTTCAAGCATTGCAGAAAGATACAAAAGACTAGGAAAAACTATGAAGGGGGAAAAGTATGGAAGTGACTCCCAAAAAGCAAAAGAAACAATTCTCAAGGAAGTCCACTGAACAGAAAAAGCACAGCTGCAGAGTCAGGGGAGGATAAAGGAAAGGTAACAAGTGCCACACAGAAATAGCTGTGCATCCTTGTTTACCCTTTCTCAACACAAGAATGTACTCAAAGGTCAGCATCTGGTAATCCACCGAGATGGAGGAGAACGGTTCTTACACCATGCAGACCCGTAGAGCACTTTGCCTGGAGCATTCTGCAAGCCAGGTTCACAGAAAAATGAGGCTCATTTGAACAGGTGTAATGCCTGCAACTAAAATTGAAGACTGCAATCTTCCTGCTGCGTCTGATGATGACCTGAAACAGGAAGACTCCTGACCTGTGGAAGCACGAGGTTAAAGGCGCTGAGCTATTCTGGATATACACAGGTCAATAGAAGGAAGAAGCACGTGTTTTCTGCTTGAATATGGAATAGATAGATCGTCTCCTTCATTTCTAATCTATAAATTCCCATTTTAAGGGATTGAGAAGACCCAGAAAACTGCAAACCAGCAGTTAAGGTTAGTAAGTTTGTTTCTAATTTAAAGTTCACCTATTTTTTTTTTGTCCTCACAGCATGCTATGTTTTCTAGTGATGTTTTGTATACACATTTCATACAGGGAGTAAGGCTTCTATTAATAGAATTTCATCCATCCTCCCGATAAATGTTTTCTGAGGTGCTAAACACTGATAGTTTCTCTGTTAGCTTGCCTTCAGCCTCAAAGTTTCTTCTCAGAAGGAAGCAGAGTCAGCTGATGACAGAAATACATATGTTCTTAAAACAGAAAGGCAAGAAGCTCCTAAATAAACTTGTTTATTTCCAGTCTCTCAGCAACAGAGCCCTGGATTTTAAAATAAAGGCAAAAAAATATGTAAAGCACAGTCCATAGGTGGACAAAAAAGAATATGGTTAAGGACAAAAAAAAAAAAACAAACAAAAAACTCTACTCCTGGTGAGGCTAGAGAAGGCCAGATCTGATGCAATGGATCAAAGACCAGCAGTACAAGAGTACCTGCACCCACAACTCCCAAGCATAGGAATGGATTCCTTGTTAAAGCCGGGCTGTAAATTTGGCACCCTTAGAATCTGAACTCCCATTAGATAATAAATAATGTGAAAGCAGGTCCCCTGCATCTAAACACAGAGCTTTAAATTATTTGACAGTGCCCCTTTAACTGAAAAATCTCAGTCTGCTTCTAAAGGTAAAAACATAGCTCTAAGCTCGCCAGGAAATGTCATAGCTTCATAAATTCTATGAACAAACCTTCTATTCTTGCAATTCCAGCAGAATTATTAAATCTATCAGCCACAGATGAATGTATCAATTTATCTTAATTTCTGAAAACACACTGAGCCTCTTTCAGTTAAAACTTCATTTTTCTGTTGCACAACGAAAGAAAAAAGGGGGTCTTTGCAGAGATTAATTAAAGCAAATTTATCCCTCCATAAATTACCATCTCTGGACTGAAATAAAACACAGCATGTTTCAGAGAGAATAAGCAAACAGATGAATGAAGTAATCTGATTTCCTGCAGATCAAGCGGTGTGACTGTCTGCTGTGGCACTGGAGACAAAGGGCTTGCCCAGCCACTGTCACCACTCTTGGAAACCAGCATTTTCAAAGAGGGACAAGGAAAAGAGGCTGAATACCGCCACTGCCCCTCCTGCAGAGAATGACATTGTTACACAATTACATTACATGCGACACAAAGAATAAATGCCTTCAGCCATAATCACATGTCCAAAGACGGTGTCTCCCGCCCCCATCCTTCCTGCTACTGCTACAGAGGACAAGGGACCTCCAAAGTGACTTTATTACTTAGGGGTGTTTATGAGCAAACAATGGAAGAAAAGACACTGCCTTGAAAACAATGCCTTTTCTTGCACTGTTTGCTGTACAGGAGTACACAGTGGGTGCGTATGGCTCGCTGAATACAGCTTGTTATGCCTTTGAACTCCACAGCGGCATCAAGAACTAGGAGTCTGCTTTGTCAGAGAGCAGCCATGAGCTGTTTGTCGGGGAGGCAGATGAGGAATTTTAGCCACCAAAGCTAAACTGTGCACTCCGTTAGCATCGCTACCATCTTCTAGCCTCGCGCTGAGGCCAGCTGGCTTAGTTCAGTGGTAGCCAGACACCTATCAGGTTAGTCAACCTCTGACGGAAAAACCACACCGTGGCCCAGAGTTTAACACAGAAATTTTTACTCTGTTCACTCTAGGCTACGGAAAGGATTCCCACCACTGAAGAGAAGACGAGCCACCTGACTTCAGTGGTCTGGGACACTCCAGTGGGTTTCCTAGAACGGATTTCAGAGTGCCATTTTCCAAGATAACACAGGTACCAGTGGCCTTTGTGGTCCACAGCGACTTGTTACTATTAGTATGCATTTTTTGGTCAGCTGGCTAACTCTTATTTTAAAGCCCTCAACTGAACAGCTTGATCAATCAGTAATAACAGACTTGTCCCCAAGCCAGGCAGATAATGATCTGAAGTCACTGCCAGCAATGGTGTTATTATTCTGATTGTTAAAGATTTCTTACAGGGTAATTAACAGTCTCAGTTCCTTGCAGCCAGGAGTCAGATGGATTGACTATAGTCAGTAACTTACTCTCATCTCTGGGAACTAAGCTCAAGGAGGAGAGTATTTCATCTTCTTGCTGGGGGAGTACTAGAAGCCTAACGGTCAGAGTGAGCTCCATGCAAGCTGCCTTACCCTTGCTGGGAAGAGCGCATGCATCTGAAGCTGTGACCACAGAACAGGGGACACCCCAGCTAATCATGCTTCAAAACTGACCCTCACAAATGACTGGTCACATCATCGCTGTTTCTTCTATGTACTATCTTACTACTCCCAGCTCTTTCACCTTCAGTCACACGCAAAACCAAGGATCATTCACATTCTGTGCCTCAGAACAATTTTTACTTTTCAAAACAAAAGTAATTTCCAGAGAACATAGCTCACCTTAAAGGATATTTCATACTGCTCTCCTCCCCATATCTCCAGACCTGCATCATACCCTCCCAGCTCCCAGAACCACTTTCTATCGACTGCAAACAGTCCTCCAGCCATTACAGGAGACCTTAAGGAAAAACCAGACTCCATATTACAAACACATTCAAAGATACAGATCTCTAGCTAAACATTTTAAAAACAAAGCAAGAGTTGACAAATATTCTTTTCACCACTCAGTGTTCCCGGTGCCTTTGCAGCCCTGTCAGAGCATCAAACAGTTGGTTTTGCATGATCTACTAATTTCCCACTGGCAAATGAGGAGGACCAGACAAGGCTCCCTTCAGAACCAGTCAATGCCCCTCCTCCAAACAGGCAAAAGAGTTCACATTAAGCGACAGGACATAACCTCTCCCAGAGGGACCCATACGCTGCACATGTGGTGCTCTTTGTCTCAGCAGTACCATCAAGTCATTGAGCTTGACCTCAAAAAGTGTTTTGTTGGGTTTTTTTTGGAACACTGCAGAAGTACAAAGGACAGCAGAACTGTCTCAGTGTTGGCAAGCACAGCAACAGCAGAACATAACTTGACCACAGATTTACTTCTGCAATGGGCTGCAATCATCAAAATTGCTGTAATTATTCTGCTAGGTTTTCTTCCCCCCCACCTGGGAATGACATATAAGCCGCCATTGGTTTGTTGTTTTTGGCAGAGCATTCGGGATACTAATTTATGTTCGAAAGATCTCAGTAATAAATGACCACATTAGATGTTGGACATTACAGTTTTAAATTAAATGTTAACTTCTGCAGGAATTAAGGTGGCAAAAAAAAGCAATGAAAAGGAAAGCGTTCACAGCTACTACACAATGCATTTCTTTTAAACCAACAAAGCAAACAGCTGCCAAAAAGCAAGTAGCTTAACGCCAGCTTCTGACTTTTACTACACTGAGGTGTAAACCAACCCTGTAAGAGGATGTCATTTTGTTAGCCAGCTTTTCGCACACTGCATTTCAGTAACTTACTCAAAGGGATCACTGGGATCAAGTTTCTGTAACTCAGGAGGAATAGGGATCCTCTTGTAATACATCTCCCAGTCAAATGCACCTCGCATTGCGTCTCCGGCCTGAGTCTCATATCCAAAGTGGTCATGATCAATAACATCAATCATAGGGCAAACGATAGTCTTTCGGTTTCGGGCAATGCGATCTGAAGATTGGAGAAACATGTTAGAAAAACCTGCACCAGTTAGTTCCTTTGATCACAAAATTAGGGAAAAGAGCATCAAAATATGAAGTTGGCCAAGAACGACATAGCTTTCTTCCTGTTCATTCTCTTTTAGGGCAGATGCTCCAATTTATATCAATTTATCTGGTATTTCTGCAATAATTGAGATATTAAAGCTAGAACTATTGAGATACAAACACCAGGCACTCATGCTACAGTGACCATCACCCAGAAGCAGAATAGAAAGACACAGCCACACTACCACAGATACATCAACTGCCAGGATAAACCAGACAATCTCGTACTTAGTGAGCAGTCCTCATTTTAACGAGCAACTGGGATGTGAAACCTTTCTGCACTGTTCCAAAGCCAGGGCAATAACCCATAGTACCGCCTAGCTTTAACTGCTGTGCCAGAATCTGGCAGGAAGCGATTCAGACTAATGGCATATACTCTCAGCAGGCTCAGGAAATGCAAATGTACCTCCTCCCCTCAACCTTTCCTTCCAACCCAATAATACAAGACAGCATTAGTTCCTGCATAAACATCTGGAACTTCTTAAATACTTTATTACCGAGATGATCTCTCCTTGGAAGTTAACTTTCAGAGCAGAGGCGACAAATGATGTTTCAGCTTCCAATGCACGTCTAACAGAAAACCTTTTTATGCTTTAAAATTAAAGTGTACTCTACAAGTTTTAATTTAAATGGCATTTGAGCTAATGCTGTCCTCCCTCCCCAGGACTCGTGAAACTGCAAATATTTCACACTATCGCCAGATACAAACGGTAGCGAAAGCAACAGTATTACCATCCAACAATCCCGCTGACAAATCTGACTCCTTTTTCTTAAACCTCCACTTGGCTGTTGTTGTCACAGTTTATTTGACAAAGTCACACCTCAGAGAAAGCTTTGACAGGTCACTAGCAGTAGGGTTGTAAAGGAGTCTGGCACTGGCCAGAGGCATACAGGTACCAGAAACAGAAGGCACTGTCCTTTCAATTAGTCATCCTTGAAAAGAACTGACATTGTAAAACTGATGCCTCCTTAAAGATGAAGCACTGCCTTGGAGAGGACTGCACATGTTCTACAAATACATACTAGCAGCTGTCATTCACAAGAAGTATTTTCCACAGGCTTGCAGACTATGAAGTTAAATATAGTTATACAGGAGAAAAAACAACCCTAAAAGCTACTTAAAAACCGTACAGGAGAAAAAAACAACCCTAAAAGCTACTTAAAAACTGTATGTAAAGATCTTTTCTGTATCATAAAGCCACTCCTCTCTGCAAGGTGCTCAATGACCATGCGATAGTTTACTCTTCCAGCAAACTATAAATTTTTTAAGATTTAATCTAGTGATCAAACAGAAGAATATGATCTCCGCTCTTTAATTAAGCAAAGCATATGATAGAGTTATTGTACAGTGCAGGACTCTAGAACAGAAAAAAAAATCCTGTATTAAAGGCTACAAGTTGCCAACAATTCACCTCAGTCTTGTGGTTGGTTGTTTTTTCAGTGGGTTTTTTGTTTGTTTGTTTTCCCTTTTCAGACAGTTCATCTTCCTTTTGTCCACTTACAGCATGAGGGGAAAGCAGCAGGTGGAAGTAAAACGAATAGAACACCAACATGTGTTGCCAGCTCTTTCACAGTTCAGTGTTCAGCCACGTACAGCACCACAGGCTTACCTAACAGAGGCGGCAGCCAGTTCACGTTGGCCTCGCAATGGGAATCCAGGAAGGTGATGACATCCCCTATGGCCACGGAGGCCCCCAGCATCCGAGTTCTTATCAGCCCTTCTCTCTTTTTGGTTCGGAGGATTCTTACTTTTGGGAACTGGGCCATATAATCTTCCAGGCGTTTCTTCAGATGTTCTGTATGAAGATGAGAAATTTAAACACTGTAGTAACTAATTTCTAAAAAAATGCAGTTTGTTCTTTATCGGAAGGAGATGTCTTTGGAAGTAGGTCCTAAGCAGTTAACAAATGCAATCACAGGAAAAAGGAAGTAAGAATAATTTATTTTAAATCCAGGGTTTAAACATAACTGCATAACCAAGACTTCTGAAGATGTTCCAAAACCTTAGAAGCAATTAAAAAAAAATAAAGAGGACCTAGGAGAAAATGGAGGAGTGCAGGATGAGAAAGAACACAGCAGAGGAAAAGGAATAAAAAGCCAGCTGGCAGACCTCTGGGAGAAGTCTATCAGAGCAAGGATTCTCAGACACTTTTGTGGAAAACCAGTGTAGCTTAGAAGAGGCACAGGACAATTTACTTTCAGAAGTAAACTGAACCCAGTACATTTAAGCTGCATTGTGTGTTTTGAAGAAACCAATGACCATCCGCTCATGAGTAAATAAACAGCAAAAAGCCTAGTCAGGCATCCCTCCAAGCCAGCAAGGCAGGAATAGCTGCTATATCTATTTGGATAGCTACGTTAAAATGCTTATCAGAGGAGATATGGAAATATTTGTGCTACTGAATATGAACTGGAGCCCCATCTGAATTAGCACACATTTGCAGTCACCACAATTAACAAGAATTCAAACAGGAGAACTGCAGAAAAAGATTACTGAGTGATCAAAACAATGGACAGCTTGTTTAGATGTGGAAATAAAAAAAGCTTGGTCAACATAAAGAGTGAGGGGCACACAGCTGTCTTTACATCAAAGAATGAAGCACCAAATAAAAACCTAAAAACGGGCTAAGAGCTGATGCTGGCCTCATCACTAATGGATTGATCTTTAGGCATTTGAAAATTTGACTTACTTGACAGCAAACCCCATTCACAGTGTGCCAGGGACTGTTCATTAATGTACCATACTATCCACTGCCATCAGCGACCGACCAAGGAAACAAGCCCCGCTAGGAGAAAGCTAGTTTGTCAAATCTAAGCAATTAACTAATCTTAACATCTCACACAACAAAACTTGTACAGAGGCAGTCATTCCAATACTAATAACCTCCCAGGTTTATTTGCCTTGACTACAGGGAACACCTCCACTCCATTCTGTACAGCAGAGTCTCCCTTGGCTCCAAGAGCAGGCGTGAAAGAGGGGGCTGAAAAGGCAGACAGTGTGAAAGTTCGCCTGAAAAGGGCACCAGGGAAGCTGGGTATTGGAATAGCTCTCTAAAAAGTGCAGAGACAAGTAAACTTAACCAAGTTATGAGCTCTCCCCCATGGTGCTGGCCCTGCATTTGTGTTTCAGGATTTTAGCTACTGGAGAAAAAAAAAATGGCCAAAACCGCTATGACTAATACATGTTCTGCACCTTCTCTTTGAAGCAGCTACCACCTGCCTTCCTTCAAAGATCACCCAAATCAACTTCTTCGCTTTTGAGGTATTCCTAGCAAGCTCTTTGCCCTTTTCAAAGCTTTAACATTCCCCAGGATTTTTTGCTCACAAATACATTTTAGTGTTTTGCCTGACAAGTTTAATTGTCCCACAGCATCTACATAGGTTTCCCTGCTCAAAAGAGCCCTTAGCACTTCTTGCTGTCTAGCATGCTTTTCTCTCATCCTTTTCAAGTCTCTTCTGAATAGATCCTCTCACGCAACCAGAAATTTTGTCCACTCAATTACAGATTTTTCAAACAAGGGCCTTCCATAGAGACTAGAGACATTATTAGTGCAGCTGTCTTCTTCCTGAGGCAGTGGATAGACTTAAAAAGCTTAAAAAAAAAATAAAAGCCACCACCCCCGTTTAACATCACAGCTCATCCCTCGCCATTGTTAGTTTATCACAAAGGATCAGTCAATCAGAAAAGAGAACACACAATCCTCACTACAAGCACAAATCAGCTAAACCCAAGCCAGGAGGCACACCTTACTTAGCTAATGTACCCAAGACACGATAAACGTGAGAGTGGCTGCTGGTGCTCACTGGAACAAAGGAGGTAACCATCCCCCAGGAGCTCTGGGTGCAATTCCCCTAACAGCAGCCACAGATACTGCAGCACTTGCAAAATCAGACTCCACAATATTTACGTTATCTAAACCAGACCTACAAAGCTCGGGAAAGTAATAAAAAATCCAAAGTTCCAAAACAATGGAAAATACTTACAGACTTTCTGCAATTCTTTATTTTGATAGAAACAAGAAAGTGAGCCTGTGAAAGGCCACAGAGGTTTGTCTTCCACCTGTGTGCTGGTTATTTGACATTTTGGCATCGTATCCCTTTCTGAACTGTCCTGGTTTGCTGGGCAATTTCATCTGTGGTGACACCTGAAGGCAGCCTAACCGATTTCTCCAGGGGTATGAGGATGGCACGGCTGAGCCCGCTACCAAGAAACACTAGCGTGTTTTTGCATCTGGTCTTACACAGGAAGACACACACCAGCAAGTGAGCAAAAAGTCACTGGACTTGGCCATATCTGTACTGGTGATGGTGGCTACTCTGCTACAGACCAGCTGAAGACAAGCTGATTTATACTGTTAATGAACGAGCAGTTAAGAACTGCGAGATTTCCCCATTTTATAGTGTAACGGGAAAAAAGAAGGCATAGGAGCCACAGAGTTTTCTCAGGTGAGTGCTCTGCCAAGAGACAGCAGGAACTCTAATCCACTGACTTCTCATTCCATTCCCAAAAGCTGGATATGGTTCTCCAGCACTTCTTTACTACATTTCCAGAAAAAAAAAAAAAAAATCAAAGCATTTCATGCTCGCAGTGAGTAGCCTGCTCTATGCTGCACTGGTAAGAAATGTCTCACACATTAGGAATCTTCTTATGTCTCTGATGCCTGGAAGAAGCAAGGAAATGCTACAAGTACTCCACCAGTACCCACGTGTTCTCACTGGTGCAGGGGACACAGGTACCAAGCGCTGTCCTTGTAGCCAGGACGGATCATGGTCAAATAAGCTGTTTCCAATTGCAACAGAAAAATACATGCTTGAACATTGCATTTTATAAGATTAAGACTTATGTATCATGAACTGCAAGTGAGCAGACTTTATTGTATCTACTTTCCCTTACTAGAGTCACAGACTTCCAAGCAATCTCAAACAACATACAAAACAGTGAAACATACTTTTCAAAGACAAGGTTTTCTTATTCCTTAACTCTGCACTACTCCTGCCCCTAGCCTGGTCTCTACATGCCCAGACGCAAAATATTTATTTCACTCTATTACAAATATTGTCATAATTAAGTCAATTTTTGCTTTTTAAAAAAAATCTCAAAAAAACAAACAAGTGGCATTAACTACTACAAAATTTTATGAGGCTTTAAAAAATATATTATGGAATCTTGTCACACTGAATGATTTTTATTACAAGGGCAATTTTCTTTAATGAAAGTTGTTCGGTGAACTGGATGGATTCCAATGGCTGTGCCTACTCTGGGAAAAGTAATACAGCCCGAACATATAAATGAGAGTAAGATTATCTGCAGATTAAAAACCAGGCTGGTAGCTTGCTAACAGACTTTGCAATAAACTTGATATACAGCGTATACATTAACAGTACCAGTCAAGAACTACTGCTTGCTTTGAGCTGTAAAATAAAATTGTGTGAAGACACTGGAGAAGCTTCAACAGCAAGTCTGCTTAGCATAAGCAGTCCCAAAGCTTTCCAAAATAAGACTTTATTTTTTTTTTTCCTTCCCCCCTAAGTCAAACCCCTGTGGTGGTCCTACTGCACTTCTTCCTTCTGGCCTCACCATCCAAGCAGAGCTGCCCTCAGATGCCATTAGTCTAGTGACCCCTTGCAGCACAGCAAGGACTTCCCAAGACAGGAATTTCTCTTGTTCAGCTGAATTATTTTGGCCACTTTCCAAACACCAAAACCTGAAGTGCAACTGTTCATCTGGCATTTGTTTACAGGTTATCCCAGCCTCCCGTCCTTACCTTCCCACACACAGACATGCTTAAGATTACAAATGAATACCTTCATCTTTACTTAGATACTTGGCCCTAACGTGCTGTTTAACAGTTTAAGAATGCATTATACTTCTCCAGAATCTATCACAATGTGCAAGCCAGGCCTCCCTGAAATAGAAAGCTCTGCATCATCGAAATTAACCTCTCTCCCTGTTTTGGTGCAGATGAGTAATCCTTTTAAATAGCAAAATGTGCTGTTATCCAAACAGGCAGCACTTACACTAGTTTTAATTTTCTTTCAATGTTTTCACCCTCTGATCACTGAAGTTGGTTGGGAGGATAATAAACTGATTTAAGATATTGTACTATGAACACCAGTCCCAATAATAGCAAACTGATTAAGCTGATCACAGCCTTCCAAGCCGAATCTTATTACAAGCAAAGAAGAAAAGGCCTGGGAAGGGAGAAAATTAATAGCTGTTGCTTCACTGATTACAGTTCTGTGGTAGAGACACTTAAAAGGGAGGGGGCCCAGTTTCCACTGCCCATTCTGCAACAGTGTTGGGTCTCAGCACATCTTCACAAATGAAAAATGTGGGGAAAGAAGGGTTTCTGTGCACGGGACAATAGCTGCAAGTGTATCACCCCCTCCTTGCTAATATAGTGGTCATCACTGTTTAGATTGTAACAAAGCTTAAAAGAATTAGGTTTCTGGAAGTCCTATTGACTTTGTTATTTTTCTAAACATTTTAAAACCAAGCCTCCATTTTAGGTACAATAAAGTGCACAAAAGTGTAAGTGTGGAACCTACGAAATAAGACAGACTGCAAGCTCCTGGGGCAAAGACCACAGGTGTGAGCCTGTGCTGTGTGCTTCGATAAACTCAAATGCATAAACTTCTGCTGTTTCGCCTGTATCATCAATTACCTCCTGAATTTGCAAAGGGAACTTTCTCATAGCTTCCTCCACCCTACAGAACACATCCAAACCCTGCTCAGTTATGGCTTCAGGAAATACTAGTACTGAACGCAGAGACAAAGGTGTAATCTTAAAATGAGAAAATTCACATTTACTGGCATTAGCATATAAATACACCCAGACCCTTAGGAGGGTTTAGTAGGCTGCATTTCCAAGCAGGGAAGTACACAGGGAATAATCATCTTAGCTACAGCATAACCTCTTAATCTCTCAGGAAAGTTTCATTTGTAAAGGAAGTCTATTCCAACTGTTTCTTCCTGAGGGAATCCAGAAAAATCCATTTACTCATCCTTCCTTCACGCTGTAAGGTTTAAGCACCTTTTGTTCGTAAGGAGCAGCGAAGCCAACCTGTGGTGTATGCATCAGTTCTTAAGTCCTGCATACTGAACTCCCCGGTCAACACACAATATCAGTTTTTCCTCCTGTGCCATATCCCATCGTTCCCAGGGGGAACAGTCATTCTAGTTTACTCTTCTCCCTCCTCATTTCATCAAATATGTATCAAGATTAAAGCACCCACTTAGGTTTTTTTCCTCTTCTGTCGACTACATTTGATCTAAAGAGGCGATTTTGCGACTCTCAGTCATTTCCTTCTTGATTGCTTTTAACATCAGAGAGACTGCTTTGCTGAGACACAAACTAGATAGCTGCAGGTTTTGGCCTGTGTAGCCTTTGTAGCCGCTGAAACAGGAGCAAACTCCTCGCAGCACACTTAATATTCAGCTCAAGTCTGATGTGACTAGCAGGAAGAGTATTACTGTCCCAAATAGTGCCTTCAACCTGGGTAGTCTGTGCCCTCATCTTAAGACCAAACAAGTGTTTTTGACTATCCAGTTTAACCAAGGGAACGTCTGCACTCCTGCTCAATGCTAACACACTCCCACTACATTGACAAACCCTGTATGAACAGGTGAAAACACTGAAAAACATTAAGGCAAGCCATCATAGCAACGGCATCACCCCTTCCAGCAGTCTGAGGCTCATACACACACCACATACAGGTTCAGGATCCTGAGAATTTATACTCTACTTTCCATACTAGAGTTAAAAATCGTGAGAGAACAGATGAGTTTTTAATTGCCTTTAATCTACATCATCGACTGCTTTCTGAGCACTGAAGGGGCAAGGAGGGGTGCAAAAGCATTTCAGAATTCTGCTCATAGGACAGAACAAACCCAATTGAACACGACTCCTCTGCTGCCCGCCGTCTTCAGAACAGAGCGGGTGCACAGGGGCTGAGCCAGGACAAGCTGCTGTGCTAGAGGGGTCAGCTGCATCTACATCTGGTGAGCATATCAGTATACATTCACTGTTGATAGCGATGTACTGGACCGTATATCATGACATAAACCTAAAGCTTACGACTGACAGCAAGACAAAACTTCCCATCATTTGGAGAAATGCAGGCAGATGAAGTGTTAAGACATTTCATGCCGAAACATTTTAAAACATATCAAAGCCGTGAGATTAAAGCCTTAAAAGTCACTGAGTTTTGCTGGGAAAAAAAGCAGAAAAAAAACCCAACCCACACCAAACCAGTCCTCAGAGATTCAGCTTTGCCTTTATCAGCAGTATTCATGTACAAAGAACTTCTTGGCCTGAAAGTATTTGCTCTGTGCAAACCAATAAAAAAAAAGGAAAGATTCCAGAAAGAGCACAATTAACAGAAAATTTCACTCCAGACTTTTGTCTTGTTAGAGAATATGCCATTAGGTCCAAGATGTATGTATCCCACTTGAAAGTTGCTTTGATTTGGTAGGAATGCATCCCTTTGGAGTCCAAAGGCTTTGATTTCAAGTGTCTAAGTGAGGAAGAATAACTATGAAGCCTAAAATTAATAGCACAGACCTACAAAATTTTTACTTTGGGGTTGCAGCCAAGTGGAATATTGGAAAACTGATAATTCTTCGTTCCTACAATAATGCTCATATGTTAATAACCATGAATGACAAAGCAAAAACGTTTGTCTTGTAGCCTGTATGTCAGAGAAGAAAAAAAATGAAGTGTTTGGCAAGTGAAAAGATTACCAATACAACTGCAGGAAAAATACAGATATATTTGACTTATAGTAACAAACTCTGGCATGTCAGATGTATACTTCACAAACTCACACTTTTTTCTTCCAGATCCCTTTGCCATCAGTTCTCAATGCTCTTTTTCACAAGAAATGCAATTATTACAGTAAGTTACTGACATCTGCCAGAAAGGTCACTAAATCTATTAAATCCTGAAGCACAAACCCAGAACTGTTTACAGCTATACTGATACCAAAACTAAACCATCTCACAGACAATATTGTTCTCACCTGACATCTTCAGTTTAGCTGGATGACAGAGGGGAGAAGGTAGTACCGATATCTGAAGGTACCTGGTTGTAAATCGTGAGCCTTAGCTTCCACTGTTCAGCATGGCAAGCTACCACGTTCCAAAGCAGACATCAACGTATACCTATCTTACTGGTAAAAGGCAACAGTGGTCCTCATGACATTTATGAATAAATGCTATATTGAGAGAATGAGCGTGGTATTTCTTTACTAAGAAAATATCACTGCAATTAAAACTATATAGAAATGGAATGTGCTTTAGATTATCTACTTTTATTTTTAAATTGCAGCAGCATTACCTTCCAATTTTCTCAAAGTGAAGAAGTTTCCACCTTTATCAAAGTCCCTATGTAGGAACAGCTGCTTTTTCAATACCAGCTAAAATGCATGCTTAAATAGCAGAAATTATGATTATCAATGACAGACATCATATATGAGTACTGGCAGAGGGTGTCTGAATCACATTTCTAATTAACTCCTATAGAGAAACAGCTGTAAAGCATTAAAATGCTGATTTGCACTGCAGCTGGCAGATACTTAGGTTTTTGATTCCTAGCACATGAGGACATGTACTTCTAGGTGAGGAGAATAAAATTAAAGCTGTTTTCCTGGAAACTTCCACTAATAGAAGCTACATGCAGAGGTTTTCTTAGTAGCAAGCAATGCAGTTACATTTATTTAATGAGCTGTAATGGAAACGCTGCTCCTCCATTTTTATTTTTTTTAAACTTTAGTTTGCCAGACATCCTTCACTAGACAATAATTAGCTTAGAAAGAGGTCACAGTAAACTGGACCTTTTTAAGCCACCTCATCTCCCTTCTAGAAGAATTCTTCAGCCATAGCAATGGATCTTAAAGTAATAAATACAAGACAATGAAAAGTAAACTGGTTAGTTAATTTAGGCTGTCACCAAAAAAGCTGAAGTAAACAACTACAACAGGCCCTCAGGTCCCTTAAAACACTAGAGAATATATTTTTAATACTCTCCAGCCATTGCCTAATGGACAATGCAGGTTTCAGATATTGCTTTATGCAGGGCACACACAAGTATGGAAATGGTGTTTAAAGACACATTAAAAATTAATACTCCAAAAAGGAAAACAAAATCGAATCCCATCCACATTTCATTAAGGATCCAATGCAAAGTCTGTCACTAGCAGTTGTCTAAAGTATCCCACACCCACAAGACACAGCCAAAAATGGAGAATAACAAATTACTCTATTTTCATAAACCAAAGCTGGACATCTGCATCAGGTTTGATTTTATTGCTTCGCTCCATTTGGTGCTTACTACAGAACAGAGCGTTGGTGAGTTCAGCAATTCATTCCTACAGCCATACAAACGCTCTGCTGTGCCACCTGCAATGCACTGGGGTCCGGGTAACAACCATCACAACCACTTACACGACTTTGAAGCCTGTTTCACTTTGTAATATTTGTGCCACTACCAGAAGCAGTGATATTTACCAAAGCCAAGTCATTTTCTACGTGAAAAAAGTGACATTGGTATTTGCTTCCATCAGAAGCATTTCAACAGTGAAAGTCTTAGAAGGCGACTGCAGGCTGAGAACTGCTCGCTGTGCCTTCACGCACCTGGCAGTGTTAAACCACAAGACAAACGGCCAGGCCTGCAAGCTGAGCATCATAATGAGTCTGAGATTTAATCAGATACAGATCTCAAAATGAGTATGTTTCATGACAGAGAATTTTATTCTAATGAAAGTGAAGAGGACATTTGTTTTCTCAGACTTCCAAGTCTCTACAAACCTTCTCTCGCTTACCCAAGAGGAGATCTCGCTGACAGTTATTTCAAAGCTGTTATTTATGAGAGTCTGAACAGACCCAAGACAGTCCACAATGCATGCTAACAGCAAGGAACAAAGCTCTTTATTCATTGACTCAATTTACAGGAATAATCTTTTTAACGGTTGTTTGAGACAACGGTTACCACAACTTCTACAAGAGACTTTGAAAGCAACACTTAAGAGAAGGTTGTGGAAAAGCACAGTTACGTAAGAAAAGCTTGGCTTTTTCTTTTTTTTTTTAAATACTTTAACGTAAAAAGCTTTAAAAGAATCATATTCAAAGTTTATAAAGATTGTCACCACTTTGTCCTAAGCACAGTCACTCCATATTCAGAGATGTACTAACCAGATGCACTTTAGCACATTTAAGAGAGGAAAAAAAAAAACCACTTTTACAATGCATGTGCCTAAAGATGAAAAGATAATCTCTTTAGCTGCATAAATCCTCTACTGTTCCATTTAAAGATCAAAAAGAATTCAAGTATTAAACCCTTTTCTATTTCAGATACTAAGAGCATGATTTCTTTCAATTAAGGCCTGGCAGATGTGGTTAATGGTACAGAACTGTATTTGCTACATACCTGATGCTGCACCAAACGACACTTTAATCACCCCTTGCCTTCTCCCTTCAGTACGTGACTTAGTGACTTCTGCCCTTGGACCACATTATGGTGTGGTTCAGCAAGTAGCCTTACCCACCCTTGTCTTTCCATTCAGATTATCCCATATGGCTGCCTCCAGAATTGCTTGTACTGGAATTTAAAGAGCGATTTAAAAAATTATGGGGATTTATCTTTAAAGGTGAAAAAGGGGAATTTGGCTGTCGCTCCCTCTGACACTCAGTGTACGGATGGGCTCCAAGACTCCCCTGCCAGAGAACTTCCAAGCAAGCTACAGGATGGTGTGGAGACAGCACAACGCTGCAAAGCAAAGGAAGCTGACCAGCCCTACGTGAGGGCAAACAAAGGGAAAAAAGTTGGACAAAACCAAGGGCTGAGATGACACTGCTTAGGGGAACACACTCCTCAGACTCCTTTGTTAAAAGGCCTAAAAGCCTCTTGCTGCCTTCAAAGATGAGAAATGGCCACATGTCAGAGTCTGGGCTCATAATGCTTCGCTGTCTCCCAAACATTGAAGAGCAGCTCTAATTTCGATTGCACAAAGTCCTGCTGGAAATACACAACCGAAAAAAAGTGAGTAAAAGTGGGGAAATAAGAAAAATTTGAAAATGGCTGAACAAATAAATATTTTCAGCACCCCTAAACAGATATTATCTTCCCAAATTAAAATAAGGCTCAAGGAAACAGGGTAGTCTTGGAAGAAAGACAAAGCTCAAATCCAGAACCCCCCTAACAACCTCCCAAGGGAAAAAGAGATCCCATACACCTTGCTTATAACAAAATTTTCTCCTCAAAATGAAATACAGACAAGTATGCACGCCTCTTGGATATCCACATCCTAAAATATACTGTGTTTAATCTAAAAGACAGAAGGTCGACTTTGCAAATGTCATTGTCATATTGGGTTAAATATATTCCAGCACTTCAGCTGAAACTGCGACTGCCTCCCAGTCACAAGTGCAGATTTTGGTTACTGTAAGAAGGATGTTAAGTCCTGCTGTATTGCCACTGTACAGGCATACACTGCCGTAAGGCAGACAGCCCAGCTGGGTTAACACTTCCAGAACAATCCTGATGTTTGGAGACTGCAGTATTTTCAGTGCTGCCACATTCAACTTCATTATTGTATCAACATAGTGCTTTGCATATAACGCAGGCTTTAGAGATGACTGATGCTGAGGTCCTCATTCTTCAACAAGGGACAGCACTTGTTCTAGAACACTGTCATTTATACAAAAGCAGTCTTAAAAAAATGAGTAAGAACAGGCTGTCAGTCAATGTGCAAATAATCGAATGCTGAAACGTGACTTTCATATGAAATTTAAGCACTTAGACATAATCACTGATTTCCATCAAGCTAAGCCATAGAATAAGATAAACCCAAAGCACTTCTGAACCACCTGTGGCATGTATATTTCCCTCTCTGCACACAGCTAGACCCAAGTACATGGCAAGACATTTCTTGCATTTCACCTCATGCACCTGTACTGACTGGGGACCCAGCAGCTGGAAAGGAGCTTCGGAGTAAAGGACCTGGGAGCCCTTGGGCACAAATTATAGTACAGGAAATACTGCTTAAACATAAGATTTTTTTGTTGTTGTTGTTTAAACTAAGTCACAGTAAGAGTGACTGAACAGCAGACCAGGTTCCCCAGAGACATTATGGAGTCTCCCTCCTTGGAGACTTTCAAAACTTGAATGAAATAAGATCTCGAGAAACCTGCTGTAGCTGAGAAGAGGGGTTGGGTTAGATGATCTCCATATCTCCTTTCCAACCTCAACTATTTGTGATTCTGTACATGTTCCAGTCCAGCCTCCACCTGAAAGACATCTCTTCTCCACAACAGGCAGAAGAGAGGAGCTTTATGTTTGCTCATGCAAACACAGAGATAGTTTGTACAGCAGAGATGTCCATAAGGTACAGGAATTAGATGGAGACCAATCTATTTTGTACAAGAGAGACACTAGAGATGAACAGCTTGATTTCTCACAACTGCAGCCAGGATTCAGACTGTAGGTCTAGGGACTGAAGAAGACTGAAGAATCACAAACTGCCTGTCTGTTATTTGTTGCCTGCTATCAATAATAAACTGCCATCAGAGCTGATACAAAAACCTGCAGCGTTACAAACTGACCTGCAGTTCAACTTCTCTTCCCCTCTTCCCATTTCCATGTTATAACAGACCCACTTACCACTCAGCAGCATTGTAATTAAATAATCAAAAAGCAAACAAATTTCACGTCTGACAGTCCCCAGGAGAAAACTGATATACATGAAAAAAAGCATTTTAGTTTACTTAGGGCCATTCTGGTAACAACAAGCTCAGAGGGATATAATTAGTACCCTGCAAGCCAGCATATGAAAAGGCTTAATTTAACTGAGATCAGAACTACAGAATAGCTATAGAAATTGAAAGTGAAGCCACAAATCCACACAGGACTGCCACGGCTAAGCGTTTTTATGATCAGGAATTCTAAAGTTGTAATTCACATGTATTGCATTCTGATTTCTGCTTATCCAGAATGGTAGGCGTTATTTTGGACCACCCTGAAATAGCTGAGGTTAATCCATGGAGGTCAGGCTGTGGGTCTTTAGCAGTTCTCAGTAGCATGCAGGAAGAGGCACAACAGTTTGTTGAATTGGTGCCTCCCCCTTCAGTCTAACCTATATTCTTCTGCACACTAAATCCCTAACAATTGTTTTGAAATGCTTACGGTCAGGAGAAGAAAGTCCTTGTACCACAGACACCCCAGATAAGTTTGTGGGGAAAAAAGCATAAGCTATTATAGCAGTCATAATGGGAATGCTACATTCATAATAGAGACTACTATTAGAGAAAGTAGAAAATAGCCCCACAATATTTACTCTCCTGTGACCAATGGCATGTGCTGGAAACCAGTTTCTTTTAAGCTACCACAACCTAACAAGGGAATCCCTACAAAGAAAGATTCGAGTGCCAGCAAAGACAACTGCTGGAGGCAAACTGGATGCTACCCCTGTACTGCATTAGACTGGTCCCACCAGCAGGTAGCCTTCGCCAGAGCACTGCAGCTGACGTGGAAACCAGCACTAAATGTGTCTGAAGGATGGATTTTGATAATTTGTATTATACTACAGGCATGCAAAAAAAATTCCAGACAGCAAGCTGTTCCAGCACATCTCGAGTTTTCAAATACAAGGCAAAGGAAACATTTCAAAAACATGACTCGTAAAGCTGTTGCTGCTTGCTGTGAAGATTTGCTGTCATCAGGGCAGCCTTTTTTGGTTGAAAAATGTTTATTACGAAAGGTCACAGAATTGTCTCTCTCAAACAAATTAAGAGATAAATGGCTGTTGACACTTCCAGATGATGATTCATCTGTCAGAGAGCTCCAGTAATGCAAAGCAACACAGCTGCCTCTCAGGTATGCTGCAGACCACAGCAGCCACCAGCTAACCCAGAAATCTGTCTTCACTCTCCTATCACTTTGTCAGCCAACTTCTCAACCCTCTTCGTATTCACACTAAAAATTCCTTAGTCTCAAGCTTCAAAACAGATGAAAACCATATGAAACTAACATCTGTCAGAAAAAACACTGATGTGTGCAGTAGCCAGCTTTCCATACTTACCATTTCTATTATTAGCGAAGTCCTCTTTACTTCATGGGAAGCAAAGAATCTCCATGTATGAGATACAGGGATAAAAGAGGCTATGGACTGGCACTAACACCACCACCTACAGAAACCAGTGCAACAAGAGAACAAGAGAGTAATGCTAACAGAACCTTAAGGGCAGCTCGGCAAAGCCCAGTGTTTAACCCCAACATGGGTCAGGACACAAGAAATGCTAGCAAGAGGGAAACAGTCTCCTTGACAGGGAAAGTCGAGTTCTTTTGTCGAAAGTTCAAGCCTTTTTAAAGAGTTATTAAAGTGCTAAAAGTCTGTTTAGACAACCCTCAAGTGAAAGGCCACCAAGATGTACAACAGAGTACATCTGATATTTTATCTTGTCAGGGTAACCTCTTGATAAAAAAATTAATAATAGATTTTTATTGAGCAATTATCCTTTTGATCTTTTGCTTTTCACTTGAGTTTATTATGACTATTTACTGATCTCTTTGAGGAGGAAGCTGTTCATGCCTCTCTGATCTCAGATGTGGCCTCTACAATCACTATGTCCAATAGTGACTCTATAATTTTAGAAGAAAGATGCTGTTACAAATTTGTGGGACTAACATTTGAAAGACAAGCACAGCATTCCACATTGCAGACACTGCAGAGGACTAATTTTTGATTTTCAAAGAAAAAAAATCATGAAATCTCCTCATTCTTTTTACTGCTCACCAGTTCTGTGGGTTGAAGTATTTGTTTTGGTGTGGTTTTGTTGTGTGTGGCTTTTTTTTTTTTTTCCAAATACATCCAATGGATAAATTAAAATCAGAAATCTGTAACCAGCAGCCTTTTAAGCCAAGATCAAGTGTTCAGGACTTAACAGCCTCCTGAAGACTAAGGATCTATTTAAACCCAGGGAAGGATGGGGAAGCCAGCGCCAGGGTGGTTAAGGAAGAACACTGACTGCTGGAACAGGAGCAGCAGCCAGCAGGAAACACTACAGTGCAGATACAGAACTGACAGCAGTGAAGGAAAAATGTTTATCCTAACCAGAAATTGTCCCAACATGCATAGATCAACTGAGCTCACAGGAAAGCACTGGTTAAAAAAAAAAGTTTTTTTTATTAGCAGTCTTATTGCCTGTGTGTCATTGTCTTCCCTTGACAATTTAGTTCATTGTCCAACACCAATAGTCTTTTATATCCATCTATAAATAGATGCTGCACAGAAATTAGGCTCAGCTACTTCCTGCAACCTTCATATGAAAGATGGATGACTGACAGACAAGAGCTTGCATCTTATCAGAGACAGGTGGAACAGAGCAAGAGCGAGCTGGACAAACAGCGTGTGTACAGACTGACGAGAAGCAGGGGTGGGAGAGCCAGGAGCGCTTTCTTTCACCTGGTCAGAAAGGGCGCACCTAGAGAACAAGGAAAATAAATCCACAGGAAACCAGACTTCATTACTTCCACTTCTCTCAAAAGAAACTTGTTTGTACAATTCAGTCATAGTTACAGCATGACCTTGTCTAATTTGCTTCTAGACTGCGTAGCAATAAAAAGACCTTGTTGGGAGGGTGGTGGTGTTTTTTTTTTTTTTCCCTCCCCAGCTTAGCCTGAAAATCCTCTAAAAAAATACTTATTTCATATAACATTGATTTGTTCAAACCAGCGTGCCTTGCTTGCTAACTAATCAGAGATGCACTTTAGAGCAAACACTACAGCTGTTGGATGGTGCTTATTTCAAAGTCAGCATAGGTCAGATCACTAAATACTCACGAGCTTGTTTCCAAGCTCATTTTAGAGGCTTCCTACATGTCAGATTTTTGGAAGGGTATCCTTTAGTACCCATGTAGAGAGCTCTTTTCCCCCAGTTGAGTAATTTCAGTGGCACGACTCTTGAACGCTGCAGCTGATAAAGCTAAACAGTCTCAGTGATCTTAAAGGAGAAAATAGAGTTACTGGATCTGATCATAACAACTTAAAGTCACTGTACCCTCGTCAACACAGAACTCCAGCTACTTCAGAGGACTTTCCATGTGATCCTTACAGCTCTGCAATGCCTGCATTACAGAGGTGTTCATTCCTCCTTCACTTGACTGCCTTTTCCACCATAGCAAGGGTGCAAACTACAAGATACAAAGTCAAGTCTAGCTAAATTTAAATCACATAGCATTTAAATGGCTCAGAGAAAGAGGTCTCTTGCCCTTCTGCTACAGAAAAACTAAATTCAGCAACCACACCTACACATATCGCTGCTGCAACTGCGAGTGGTTCTTCCATTTGTGGCAATGCATTACACCAGTGACTACACATCTCTGCATGTAGCAGTTAAACCCAACCCCAGATGGCTACTCCTGGCAAGGCAGTACCAAACAAGGAGTGTAGCTGCAAGCAAGTCAGCGAGCAAGAGCAGTTAAAGTTTTGGATGTTGCAGATTTACTTTTCAGGAGCACAAAATTCAGGAGAAACGTTATGACAAGTCATAGGCAGTCCAAGGTGGAAACCTTTTCTCAAGGCTTCTTTTGCTGTTTTCTGTGTCTAGAAAAACAAATTCAGAACATGAAGAGTGAGCTATTTCCCTCTCTTTCTTTTTTGGGAGGGTTTAAATGTTAAGGGCTACCCCAGCCCTTAGCAGAATATTAAAACCACCTTCCCTGTTTATTCACATTGTCCAAAAAGCCGTACAGTCCATGCCATCAGCAGCTAAACCAGCACAAACTGAATATGGAACATGAGGTTTTTGCTAGACATTTGGCCTTTCAAATGTACTGGAGCAAAGTTCACCCGAGCTCTATTGTTGGCAAGTAAAAAACCTGCAGTCATTATTCACATATTTGCAAGTTCATTGATCCCTAAAGTATGTAAGCACAGGTTGGTTAAACATGGTAGAGACGTTACACACAAACTATCATACCTCTGTCACTGAAGTCATCCACCAGCACTATCTCCGCTATCAGCTCAGGAGGGGAACGGTTCAGGACGCTGTGCACTGTCCGGAGGAGGGAGGACCATCCTTCGTTGTGGAACGGTATGATCACACTAGTGTTCGGAAGCTTCTCCAGGTACAGCTTATTCTTGCAGCTGGACGTAAATAGAATAAGTCAAAAGACAGTGAAAAAGAACACCCGCGCTTCCATATTAATTACCATCAAGTTCATTTTTTACTCCTCAAATTGATGCAAAGTGCCTGAAAAAAACCTGCCATCTTTCAGGCTTTATCAAGCCAGTCTTGACCTGATCTAGTCTACCCGGCAAAAAAAAAAAAAAAAAATTCCATATGAAGTGGGGACTGTTAATGGCCAGTGACACTTAGCAACACAGAAAGTCAGAGGCATCTATGAGGTGCTGAAGCTGCTTTTAAAGGAAACTCCAGTTATAGCTTCAGATACGAAAGTCTCTATAATACTTGTTTTTACCATCCTCATACCTCAAAGATCACTAGGAAGAGGAATTCCTACACAGTTGTTTCAGAAGTTGAATGTATCTCTTTTAGACCCATTGGTTTAGCTAATTTATTCCATTTTCAGGGAAGCAAATCCACATTTTTTAAACAAAATGTGTGGAAAGTAAGAATTTTGTGTGACACCACCTTCCCTAAACAGTCCCAGAAGTTCCAAACATTATGAACAAAAAGAAACCACCTCTCTCAGTAACAGATCAACCTCCAACCTTTACACCAAAGGCTTCCCTTTGTCATGCTGGACAATTATTCAAATCATACTTTTCCTAAAGAATCAATCTTGTCTTCCCCATTTTTCAGAGGGTCTGTTTTGACACCTGGGATCAGTTCTGCAGACAGACGTGAAGACGACTGGGCTTTGAACACAAAACACTGCAGAACTTGGATACAGCTGGAGATTTAGGTCTGCAGAGATCTCATACAGACCCCTTGAATTTGGGGATATTTCCCCAACAGCACTAATTTAATGAATTAATTAAATTAATTAATTTTAAAATCTTAATTTTGAAATAGGGGTAATGCTCTCTTGCCTTGTGGGTGTGTTTTCAAGGTAGCTTAATGAAGAAAATTCGAACGGCAGCAATAAGCGCAGTGTTTATCTTCCTGCGGGTGTGGCCCTAAGTGGAGTTTGAACCTTGTTGAACAGGTAACATTAAGGCCATACAGTGAACAATTGTAGTTAAAAAACACCCAGCAGCTGTTCATTAGGGGATAAAAATCAATTACATTCCTAGAACCCTATGTGTCCAGTGCAAAACAGAGTTGGCTATGTGAATAGAGATTTTCAGAATATATTGACGACACTGTCAGTAGGGCAGGCTGCCCTCTTTCATCTCTGCTCCCACCCCACCACAACCCTGGACCTCTTGCAGAGCCTGCTCCAGAGCCCATTTGCAGACTCTCCTGCCAGGCAGTCGGTGATGCTTTCACTACACGCACTCCATGCACGCACACAGTAATTCCCTCCCTGTTCCCCGGAAGGGTAGATGGGAACGAAAGCGGCTCTGGCAATGGCAGCTTTCTCCTGGTACCTTTCCCAGGGAACGGAGAAGGATGCACCTATGTTATACAAGCTCAATAAATCTGTGGTTACAGGAAGTTACTCTGATGCCTGCATGAAAGGACAGTAGCTTATTCTGGGTCTAATGAATTGTCTTGGGGTGCTGCCAAGAGCTTGCAGGCTATGCCTGCAATACACAGATGCAGGATGCAAAGTAAAGCTGCATGGACTGCTTTCATCCAGCTCTTGGCATTGTAATCTTAACTTTCTTCTGAGATAGCTACTAGCTATAATTCTGTTGCAATGTGAAAAAAAAAAAAGCCCCCAAATATCTTCTAACTCTTCTTAAACTAGAATTCTCATTTTCTGGCTAACTTTAACAAGTGGAAAAATTTATCTATTAAGTTTAACCATTAAGTATGGAGAGAAATTGTTTCCCTCTAGTTCCCACATCCACAATTGCTTTACAAGACCTGCAAAATTAGTATTTAATATTAAAAGCCCAGAAGCACTTAAAGAAAACATTAGCAGGGGAAGACATGACTGTTGAAACAAAAAATTTTATGTGTGCACCAAGTAAATCCAGTATATGCCCTCCCCCAGCCCCTCGATTCCCATGACTAACAGAAAGCAGAGGTGACACACTATTTGGTATATAAAGGTCCACACAAACCATCTCAGAAGTGAGCAAACACACTGGCTGCTTCTTGGTCCTTCCCTGCCCAGGACAGCTGTTGGGGAGAATCCCAAGTGTGCCCCCAAAGCTTAGCCCAGGACAGACACCACATTTTTCCCCGGTTCACCTCCTCCTTGCACTCCCGGCTGTCTGCAGGCACATCTCCAAACGACAAAGCCTCTATTATCTCTTACCACACGTAAAAGGCTAGGTGAAGTAAGCGTTCTAAAAACCAGCTCCCTTCTTTCTAGAATGCTCTGTATGGACTTCGTCTCAGCCTAACTTTGTCATAAATTGCCTTCATCAACCTCCCGAACAACACAAGCCATACCATTTTGAGTATGTCTGTCTTAACGGGCACAGGGAATGCACAACAGACCTTTTCAGTCACAAATTCCTTTACTGCAAGTCTCCATTATACGTAACCCCACTCCCTGCCCAGCTAATCCTAGTATCCATTACGTACACGCTATTTATCCTCTCCTTGAGACCTCCACAACTGTAACTCGCTGCACTGGGGGAAAGGATGTGTCAACCAGCAAGCAAACCAGCTGCAGCGATATCATTAATCACAGCTTAAGCTGTTGCTGACCCAGTCACTTCCACTTATTAACTGAGGACTGGAGTTAGAAGCTTCACATTTTAAAGCAGTTTAAATAGCAGGATTAGCAACGAGGAGTCAGCAACCTTGGGAAACAATGGGGAATGGGAGGTAACACAGTAAATCCTCAGAGGAGGAAATACTGGCATTGTCTGAAGTTTAAATTCTCAGAGCCCATGGCAGTCCCTGTAAACAGAGGCCAGGTATAATTTACGTTAGCAAACTCAAACTGAACTTGAGTATGGAATGATCAACGAGCACCTTCAGTCACCTGATTTATCTCTACATTTAAACATTTGAGCTGCATGCCTAAAATATTTATGCAGCTATACTCACTACTCCGGTTTATGAGTATATATCGAGAAAGGGTGTCGAGCCAGTGTATTTGATTAGTTTGCTGTGACAGCTGAAGAGGTAATCTCTCAAATGCGCAGCTAGCAAATTATAAAACCTGACTTCTGGAAATTATATTTAATGAATAAAGTAGATGTTGAATTCAAATTCACTAAACTGTGATAAAAATGGCTTTACACAAAACAAGCTTTCATTCAAATGTCTAACAATGCTTTCAGATTAAGAACTGCACAAACAGTATTTAAAAACCTCTCGGCTTTGTATAAACTAGGGTTAAGTCCTAACTGAAGCACTTTTGCTAATGAAAAACTCCTTCTGGCTTACACAAAATCCAGTTTGACACCACCCTAAAGGATAATGTCCAAAAATAGATTAACTCAAAAGCCAGCATTCAATCGAAACTAGTTTCTACTCGTAAATCCTGATGTGGTTTTTATGAGGAAGATGTCAATTTCTGATAAAACTTTTCATACATAGTTGAGCAGAACTACTCAAGTCTTGTTCAATTCCTGAGCATTTCATGGTCATTTCCAGCAAGTGGCCAACATAACTGGACAGAGTGCTTAGTGACGAAGTCATCAACTGGCAACACAGCACTTGTCAACCAAGTCAGACATTTACATCAATTTCCACTACAGAAATAAATTGCTGCATCTTATTAGTTGCTTAAAGTCGTTGGCCATGTCAGTGGGCTCAGGAACTGAACTGTCACATTGCAATAGGTGAAGGAAGAAGCCATGTCTGGGTTAAGTTCAAGATCTCTTCTAGAATCAAAAGGTCCTTTTTTTCCCCAGATCTGGTCTCCTCTATTTCCTATTGCAATGACTATACACTGTCCATTGTTAAGAAGATAAGACCCAGCTGTGAAAGGACTCTATTTGATGAACGAAGGTACAAGAGTCCATAATAATAAAAAAGCACACTCCTGTAGAGACGGTAATTTAGTGCTTGTAAACATTCACTCATGGAAGCACAAACTGTATACTCACTTTGGATGTCTGATGTCTGGAAGGGAACGATTCAGGGAAATTTTATCACTCACAAAGATATTAAAGCCATTTTCCCTGTATGCCTGGTCCATTCGCTCTGCATCAGTCATTGGGTAAGGTTTTCCCTGCTCTCCATTTCCTATAGATAGACAGAAAGTAAACATTCATCATTACTACTAATTGGTGCTTAACTGGCCAGAAACTAATCCATATATCAAAAGGAGAGCAGTCATCTTATAGCCCTTTGAAAATTCCATCATTAGTTTTGTGCTCCATGGCATATTTAGCACTGGGTCAACCATGTCAACCTAACAACTTTATCTGATAAGCAATTTTGCTACAAACTACTCAGTTGTGCAAACTGTAGAAGTTAAAAGTCTTCTTTCTAACGTCAGAAACTGATGAAGGGGCTATGGCAATGCTGTGGAGGATCTACAGAATGTTTTTTGTTTCATTGCAGGAAGATTACATATGGTTTGAATGCGTCATTCATCACTGTTGCTTTTTTCAGCACAGATGGATATGTATATTTAACAACCAGAGCTGTTGCACAGAGGAGGTAGAGCCCTCGCAGACACACCACAGTAAAGCCATGCCGTTCAAAATAGGCCTTTTTATGCAATGCAAGACAAAACCTAGAACTATGGAATAAAACTTGCATGAATGTTAAAATCTAAACCATTTTTCTTACCCCTCGTCTCACTTTCTGGATCTCCCATTTTTGGGAGAGGCTCAGATGTACATTTTTTTAGTAAGCTTCTTAAAAATCACTACTGCACCTATCCTAAAAATACCAAGATGTTACAAACATATTTTCACTTCAAAATGGTTATTTTGTAGTCGAGGGAGAAGGCTTTAACTGGGGTTAATAGCCAATAACTGTTGTATCATGTCAAGAACTTCATTTGACCCTGAATTTGAACATGTTGTTCTGTACTCAGCCTACCAAATAACAATAAAACTAAATCACAATTTGCATTAAAACACTTTTATAGTAATCTTACATACCTACACGCTCAGAGTCTCTCCTTATAGCTTCTTTGTTATGCCAGTCCTTTTTCCTTTGTCCATCACCAAAGTAAGGGTCTTTCTTTTGCCTCACGTATGATGCCTTTTAAATAAAACATTGGATATATTAAACATACAGCAAGTGAAACCTTTCCTGAATAGCCTCCCCTTCCTCTAACAAGAGATCAAACATATTCCTTAAGGTAAGACCATGACAAGCAAGTAGTTTTTACCCTAAAGGAGGTGAGGGAGAAGGCAAGTTTTGCTTGCCTCAGAACAGTACTTTATCTATTGCTGTTAAGTGATTTTTTTTTTTTTTCAGGGCACCATCATGTATGCAGAGCAGTATCCTTAATCAGAGAATCTATTAAAAACTCTCATTTTCATTTTGAAAACATCCAATACATCTTACATCCTATTTAATTAACAATAAAGCTGTAATGGAAGACCTATTGCAGGATCATTATTAATGAGCACACTACTATACCTGAATAAAATCAAAATAAGATTTAAAAGGTCATTTATTAAGACTCTTGCTGCTCAACTTAAAAGCAAATTTTATACAAGGCATGAGCCTGCACTGAACCCAATTAGAGCTCCTCATTTCATGATGTTGATCCTGAAATTCAAAAGTCATGGGTGCTGTGGGAACAAGTTAGCAAATGAAAGATGAGGTGAACTTAGGATCAAAGAGACTATGGTGTGTGGAAAGAAAACCATGATACATCTCAAACATTGACATCCCCCAAATCCAAGGGAAATATATATATAGATATAAACACACACACATATATATATAAATATATTTAAGTAGGGTTTAGGGTCAAGAAAATAACACCTCTGAAAATGAGTTTTCAATTACATTGTAATATGCTGCTAGAGTATAAGTGCAAGTCATTTGTAGCATCACTACTGCAGAAGTAGTTACCCAATGGACTTGGGGTTTTTTTCCTTTTAATTTCTTGTGGCCTGCAGAACAAGCCTCCTAGAACTAGAACTTCCTAGAAAGGACTGAAAAAAACCTTCCCTCCTTGGAGGGCAAGATGTTTAAAGTCTCCCTAATGAGTGAATCAAGCCAAACAACCACCAAAAAGCAACCGTTGGCATAGTAACCTTGCAGGGTTATCAGGCATCTTTGGCATCTGGGACATAGGCATCATTTGCCTGACTATTTAAATTACAAACTCATAATTTTCATGTCTAGATTTATCTTGGGAAAATATGACATTTGGACATTTTACGTGTTATTCCAAGGCACCACACTTCATGCTGATGGAGTTCACCTCGCTGCAGTCTGACAGACAAGCTCCGATAAAACGCGCTGTGAAATCTTAGCAATTATCCCCATCGCACCACCTGCCTTCTACAACAGTCAGCAGGAGGGGAACACTTGCTAGTGGTTTTCTACTCCAGCCTGGAGCCCTGTGTCTTAGCTTACAAACCCAACAATGAAGACAGGTTTCAGCTAAGTCAAAGTGAACTGGAGTGGCCGAACACAGGTGGTGCTCTACTCTGCCTGCTCAGTTACGGGTGGTAACCCTTAGCAAAGGAACTGCATGAAAACCTTGAGTTGTGCTGGCTGCATTACCACGCCGAGGTATAATAAACCAGTGGTCTGAAAGTAATAGAGCTCCATCTGATTAAAAGCTGGCCTGTGTAACTATTAGAACTTTTGTGGGGTTTTTTTTCCACATAAGAGATTTTAAATTATTCTAATCCCTTCAATCAAGGATCATAAAATGATTTACACTCAGCTTCTTGACGTATCTGACAAGACATTTTGCAGATGGTAATGTACCTGGCAGAAGTCAAGTTTCATCCATGAAACCAGACACTCAGTTATACATTTCAATTAACTAACCCCAATACTCAGACTGTTCCCCTCCCTGCAATTTAATTTTGTTTTCACTGAAGGAGAGCTCACGGGCACTCAAGATGGACAAGTCAGTCACACAGCTAGTTCCTGATGTGAAGAAGTACTCAGGAACTTCCATTTGTGCCACGTGGAGCTACAAGGATATTCTCTGAAAAATACTTATTCAGGAAAATGGAGGGACGGGAATTCTCAGGGCAGCATGGGAAGAGTAGGACCACACTAAGGGATGTGATTAACAGTGGTGAAAACCAGACAATTGCCAGAAAAGGGTGGCTAGCAGGAAAGGACAGTTACATCTGGACGAAAAGTGACCACTTTAAGAAAAATCCCAGCAGAGCTCTATCTAGACGGTGCACTTGATTTCTTTCATTTACCCCATAATTCCTTAATTTTATTCATCTTCATTATCTGTTCTTTTATATTCTACTCTGATGAAGCTATATGACTCAAAAGCAATAGCTCATTTTTACATAGTTAATTACTGTCCCTTTGGCACATGAACTCTACTCTTCTAAATCCTTACTTCTGTTCAAATACAGAAACTGCTGATACCATCCTGAACTTCAGTCTGCACCTATTAGGACATGAGCATGCAGCTGGTCTTTGGGTCAGAGGCTGGTGTCAGCAACACCATCACAGAGCACCTTGAAAAACACGCAGGGTGTACGCTAACGCCAGCCAGAAATCTCACGTTTGCTCCACCGCGGGAGCTTGCTGCTGCTTTTACACAAGGCGTGCAAGCAGAGGTGGGTTGAGATGTTTCTTTGGGATGTGGTGAGCCAGGGCACGGTGTGGGCGAGGGGCTGGCAAACCCAACTTCAGCACCTACCCACGGCTCCCTCCAACCTAATGTTCACACGAATAATTTATGCAAACTCTACCTGACTTTCGCTAGCTCATGCCAGCTAATGTGAGTAGCTCTGGATGACAGTTGTGTGACAGAGTAGAAGCGGCAGCTCGGTTATTTTTAGTGTAAAATGGATCAAATATTCAGCACCACGAAGCAGCCACCCTGCACTACTGCAACAGTCCAGCACATATATTTGTCTGGCTACCACACCGGTTTCTAATTTTTCAGACAACATGCCACTCTCCTGATCAGCCCCGCTACATAACCCACAGAGCACTCTACCGTTCTGGGAGATTTTTGCCTCTGTTTTGCAAGATCCCTGCCTTGCCAGGTGCTCGCTGGCCAGCCTCCTCTCCAGGATACTCCCCTGCCAGGAAAAGTCCTGGAAAGCTTTCGCAGACCAGAGCACCTCCTTGCCAAAAGAGTTTTCCCAACTTTCTGGGCACAGGAACAACTGGCGAGTCTGAAGCCTCAATATTTTAAGTCTCTTTTGTCTCTTGTTTATAGCAGGCTGGACTGAATGAGCACACCAGGAGAATCGTTTACGACACCACTGCCCCTTCTGCCATTTGCTATGATTCAACACACGCAAACCCCTTACCAGCAGTTACTCTAGAAATCCCACCCACCACTGAGAGGAGAGCAGGGTAAGAGCGTCTAGGGACTGGATCTAAAAGGAGAAACACCCAGTGCAGCTCTGAGCTTCATGGCACCCACCCTGCACACGGTAAGTCAGATACACTGGAGAACGAGAAAAAAAAAAAAAAAAAAAGAGAGACCCACTAGCAAAAAGACATCCAAGCTGCCTAACAGGGCACTGGTAAGAGTGTTTTAAATCCCGACTCTTTTTGGGACTCAGACAACTTAAACCAGAATTGCAGAGGTACCTGCCTTCCCTCTGAACTCTAGTCTGAAATTGTCCCCAAGAAGATACCTGACCACTGCTGCAGGTACCTGTGTGGATTGCTCTCCTTTTGAAATACACTAAGACGGATCTTGAGCTGCCCTCCACAACAGCTCTCAGGAGATGGGAGACAAGTTCCAAGTAGATGCCAAAGGATTCACACCAACATCTCCAGCATCCTCTGGAGGGAAGCCACACTAATGGGCTATCAGCTGTTTCAGGAGGGGCATCTCATGCCATTACAAAGCTGTATCACCGAAGCAGCCAACATTCATCAGGCCAAACAGCAACCTAAAAGCCATTAAAAAGCAGTTCCAGCCATCCCTGCCCAGGGTGAGCACCCCCAGGCTCTGGGCTGGGGTCACCCTTGTGTTTGTGTGCTCAATATAGGATAATGTGAACAGGGAAGGAAATTTTTTGCGCAGCTTCAAGCCATTCTTCAGAGAGGTCAGCAATGTGCATTTAAATACCCTCAGAGCAAGCAAAAATTGGACCAAACAATTTAATCACTGCAATACTGAGTGAAAGCAGGCAGTAGCACGCAATCCTCCAGTGCTGTAAAAAAAAAAAAAAGGAAAAAAAGAAGAAACCACAGAGGCTGCCACTGTATTACACACAGAGCACAAATCAGGCAGGTGGAGAGTAGAAAATCGAGAAGATAGATGTATTGTTTCTCTCATTCCCAAATAAATTTATGTACAAGAATGTCTTTGAGCCAGGCTAAGCTAAATGCTGTCTAGGTCACACATGGCAAGAGAAAGACTTCAGTAATTTGTAAGCTTTAAATTAAGAAAGAGGGGAAACTGTGGAGAACACGCATCTGTTACTCAGACCTTTCTGAACTATAGTGTTGGACTTTGGAGGCACACGGCATATGAGTTATTGATCCTAAAGTCCTGCACAGAGTCTGCTCCTCAGCTCTCAGAGTCTTGGAGACTTACAAGGACTGACTCTTCTTCGTGTTGGCACCAGCAAAGTAACATGAGGACTGTGTAGGTGACTCATTATCTGTTCCTCTGCCTGCAATGCTCATGATGTTACTGCCCTGTGCAACTAAAGCCAAAAGAGATTCACACAAGATAAACACAACATTAATCACTGTCGGATCAACATACCTGTCTAAGTGGATTTTTAAAATCTTGGAGGCTCGACATAGCTGCAGATGGTCACGACAGACAAGCTCCTTTCTGGAGCTTTTTTGGTCTTGGGCAGAGAAGTTACATTAGTCAGTACAATTTAGAAATGCTCCATTAAATTTAATTAAACTCAAGTAAACGTTAAGGGGTTAGAATATTTCTAACTGCATCCCTTGCAAGCAAATACATAACACTTAAATTGGTGTTGCAGGGCGCTATTAAAACATTGTATCTGAAAAGTCTGCTGTGAGCCACTGACAAGTTCTGTCAACAATGTCTGAACGTTAATTTTGAAGTGACTTCCAGTGCTAGGAAATGAATATCAGTGTCTTTGCTTCAGCAGCCTTGCCAGCACCCACGAGCTGCACAGCCCTGAAGGGAAGCTGGAGCTGCAGCAGGCCGATTAGCATCATATGTCTTGTTAAGAATCACACTTTCAAGACCAACTTAACTTCAGCAGACTACCAAAAAAAGTCAGTGCGAACAATAAAACATTGCCTTCTCTGCCTCGACTGCAATTTTTACGCTCATGTCATCGCTATTAGCAGAGTAGTATGTAAAGTTGCGGGCAGCATGCCATCATGGGCAGAGGGAAGATACGTGCCCAAAGTCTCTCTCGGTGTGAAAATGGGCAGGTTGCTGACATTGATGTTATTTTGGAAGCTCCTTTTTTTCTTTCCTTTCTTCTCCCCCCTCTTTGTAAAAGATGGCTGAGCTCTAGAAATCCAGACACAGCACACAGGGATCAGAACGTTGCTTTTTTTAGTGGTTTCCTTCAGGGATGCTGCATGGGATTTGACTCAATTATGCAAATTACATAATTTGATGACACCCCTTCAACAGACGCTCTAGACTGTGATATCCAAGCAGTCTGCAAAACACAGCAAATTTCCTAGGACTGACTTTTGCTTTAACTATTCAACAAGCACCTCATTTGTGGGGAGCTATGGCTCACCTGTGATACTGTATTTCATGTCAGTTTTCACTTTTATCCTAAAGTACCATGAATTCTAATTGCACAGCAGGAAGCCTAACCTTTTTGTCCAAACCCCACCAGCATATCCCCCCTTATCTACATTTTAAATGTGGCATACAGTGACCATCGTTTGAACATTGCAGTTAGCGATGCTGCCTGGTTAGGGTAAATTGGCATTATGGATCTGGATTTCTGTCCCTATAAAACAGGTCAGCAAGGCCTTTGCAATTTTCTGTTTTACCCTACCTTAGCTCCTCATTTTGCAAAAATCTCTTCATTTTTGAAATGGTCTGCTGTAAACAGGAGATTTCAAAGCATGAAGTGTTCATTACGATCATCTAATCAAGCTCTGCAAGTGCCACTGAATTTTATCCATGAACTCCTACAGCAAGCCCATAAGTTCTATTTCAGCTCAAGCACATTCTCTGTTCCTTAAGAACTGGGAGTTGTTTACTACTAAGGAGTGATTACTTCTCCAGCAATATCTTAAAGTAATCTCCTGCCTGTTTCCATCCTTCATTTTTTTAAAAACTGAAAATGAATTAAAGTAGAAAGGCATATTAAGCAATACATTGAAAATGGATTTAGACAGATTGCTGTAAATAAGTCCCTTCTGTTGTCTACCATGCTGTTATTTAACATGCCGCCAAAGCAATTGATCACCATTCAAACGCCAAATGCACAAAAATGGAATTTTAATCTTTTGTTTAATCACTATTTAGTGTGCCTGGCTCCAGCCAGAATAAAAGAAGGGTGGAGACGTAAGCCAAGAGTTTTCTACACATGAGGAAAAAATAGATTTGCACATGCTAATCATAATGCTGCACAGATCTCACACCCTGTTCAAACATTTTGTCTTGCTGATTTATTACTTTATTTTAAACCAAGGAGCTATGATCAGACCCAAGAAGCTACGATCTTCGGAGACAGTGTTAAAGGGGGCATCTGCTCCATCCCAGGTCTCTTCATTTATCCCAGCACCTCAGCAAGTATATCTTGCATTTCCATCCTACAACAAGATGCCAGAGACAACAAAACAATCCAGAAAAACAACAGGGAAAGGGAGAGCACATAGAAACCATTCCTCTACATATTAAAGAAAATTGCAGCCTGAGGTGGCCTCAGTGGAAGACTCAAGAGTGCTCACTTTGGGTACAACCTTGTTGCCATGGTCTGTGCCATCGCAAAGCAGAAATAAGAAACATCTATAGGCAGCTCCTCTCCAGTCTTCCAAAACCTAGAGTACCCAAGGGGTTTCGGAAGGCAGGAAACGTGAGAGAAGCCAGGTCTGGCAGGAACTAGGGAGAACCCTCCCGCTCCCTGCAGCGAGAAGCCTAGGTTTTAACGACTGGGGGACCATCCAGGCTAAATGTAGGTAACCCTTTCAAAAAGAAATAGATATCAAGTCTGATTGCACCATGAAGAAATAAAATCCTTTTTTTTGTTTGTCAGAGATCTATTAGCACACGTTGAACAACAAATTGGTACATAACTCATGTGGCACAAACAGCCTCCGTCCTTTGTACTGTCATGAAAACAGCTGAGACTTTCCAGTGATCTAATGAAAAATAAAAGTATCTCCAACATCAGGTGGAGGCATTTGTCCTGGGTCAGGAAGCTGAGCATAACCTCAGTCAGTCAAAGCTCTTCATTTACGGGAACAGGAGATAGCATAATACTAGAAAAAGAAAGCTGCTAAAAGCCTGTCCTGTAATCTACCCAAGTGTTTTCAAAAGGTTAATTTTTAAAGCTATTTCAGTCCATCAAAAATTTAAAAGCTACATTAACATAACCCATACCTTCAACACTCCAGGAACTATTAAAAGCAAGGCAGGACTAAATGGCAGCACATCACGTAGAATGATTAAGTGCTTTCAAAGACAATAAAAGCCAAGTATGTCTTCACAGCTGTGTTGTGACTCAGATCCAAGCAACCAGTTTGAACCAGACCTAAAAATTTCCTGCACATGCTCCCATTTGGCCACCATGCTCTTCCTTCCCACACAGAACACCAGTACTATTGAAATCCACATGTTCAGATTTGTGCTTTTCTTTGGGAAAGCCAGACTTTGGGGTTAGGAAATAACCTGTCTGCTTCCTTCAGAAAGCAGAGCCACAAATACTGCAGGCGCTCCTGGATCAGGCCTTAGCCCGTGTCAGCTAATTAAACCACAGCTGGACCAGAACCCACTGAACGGTCAGCACATGCAGACACAAAGCAGGGTCTTTTCTGGAGAGCACCCAGGGACACATGGTAGCTGCTTGTAGAGCTATTAAAGAAATATATTCCTTGCAGAACGCCAGGCATGCAGCTTCTTGGTGGACAGGACAGCCTGCTGCTTAACCACTACCCAATTTTAGCTGACTCTGTACTTTTTAATGCAGAAAGTTTTTGTATCAACTGTTGGAATAGTATTTGCATGAAGTGAAACTTTTTCCTTCTCTTTAAATTCCTTCAGTCAACAAGCTTTATTCAACCTCGTTTGCTGAAAATCCCTTAGCACAAACTAAATTTTATCTAGCAAAAAGTCCTGGTTCATCAGCCGACTAAAGTCAAAAGACATCAGCTAAGAACAGCGATATGACATCCAGCTTAGTCATCTATCTCCACCATCCACCTTACACTTTGTTCTTCACTTAACTTTAGAAATAATATTACAGTTTTGCAGTATTTGCTGTTCTAAGCTTACTGTTTGACTAATTCACTCCAGGACTCCAAGTACACGGTGCCTCTCCAAAGCCAGCGCAGAGCACCGAGTCCTTCCCCGTGCTTTAGCACAGCCTGTGATAGCACAGCAGTTTCAGCCTCAGACAGTTCTTTCAGCTGTTAAAAACCCAGCTGGCCTAGTTTCAGACTTCAGAACAGGACTTGATGCTTTAATTTGCCTAGAACATCCTTCTCATCTTTTCTGCTCACTAAAATGTTTACAGCCCTTCCTATCTACAAAACCGCTCCATTTCCCACACCGTAGCATGTCTCGGGGATCTGCTCAAAACTCTGGAATAAGCAGCCGCAGGCACTTAGTTGCATCAGAAACCTCCTCATTTTCCCCCTCAAGCAATAAACACATTTCTTTGACCTTCCTTTAAAATACAGCAACACATCGTAAAATTCCCAAAGAGGACGTCACTCCCTAGGCTACTCTCCGGTCAGGATGGGACACACAACCCGTTACTCACCCGGCTGGAGGTGTGACGGCCAGGAGGAGCTTTGCCAGCAAATACGTGAAGTCTGAATATGTAGACAAAAGTAATCCTGAACTGCCATTACAAATGAGATTAAAGACCGCCCACTCCTCCCACCTTCCCCTTCTGCTTTACACTGAAACTTAGAACTAGGTGAGCTCTCCCAAGGAACCAACATTCGTGTAGTATTTTATCACCAAGACCTGGTTTTTGACTGCAGCTCCTGGCAGAAGCTGTGAATATGAAATACACAGAGATATACTCTGTTTTCCACAGCATTTAGTGCTATCCAAAGCTGTCTTAAATAAAACAAGCCTTATATTCACAGAAAGAAGAGTGAATGAGCTCGTTTGGAGATCAATTTAAGAAACGGACACTTGAAGCAGAACCCTCCAGATGTCTGTGTATACCCACGCTCCGTTTAACAGGAGCAAATTGTAGTGGTTTTCCATAAGGATACACTTTGGAGCACCATTTCCGAAATCTGGCTTACCACTTAGATTTACAGATTATGCTACATATGTAGAAAAACTTCAATAATCTGTACTAAGATTTAATAAAAATGCAGGATTCAAAACCTATTAATTCCACGAGTTCCACAAATTCCCTATACTTGAGCTATAAACTCCTGATCAGATTATAGGCACGTTAAGCCAATCAACGACTGCTCAGATGAACACAACTTCCAAATATTCTTAATATTAGCAGAGAATCAAACCATATATCATACTAGCAGAAATCTCATAAAGACCTACCACGATGAACATCCCATATACCCTCAACAGAGGAACACTACACAGAAGTGAAATTCACAGCACTCAGAGAAACAATGCACCATCACAACTAGGCTTGGTGCTGCAGAGAGGTGGACCTGGCAAATGCATGACTGCAAATTTGACTTTGTTCAGTTTACAAAAAAAAAATAAAAATAAAAAAAAATCAGAGCATTTGCAACTATTTGAGTGATGGAAGAACAATGACAATTTGTGCCTGTCACAAAATGGAATTTACTTGGATGGGCACCAGGTCCTTGTGAAACCCTGGTATAAAAAAAAAATTAAAGAAATGCTCCGACAATCTTTGAAGTGAAGACAGGACAAAACCTACCTGCTAGACACCCCAAGGAAGAAGTCCGAATATTTTCTGCAGAGACAGCCAAATCAAGAGAAAAACGCTCAATTTTGGGACTTAGCAACGTGCAAAATATACTACTAGGATGCCTTACACTTTGTGATAGAGAAAGGCACAAGTAAAACAAGAGACTGCATTATAACATGCTTTCTGAGGTAGGATGAGCAAGGCAGCTTGAAAGCTTGCCAACAGTTATAGTTCCTAATAGTAAACAGAAGTGATCTGGATTTTGCCTGGAAAAGCAGGCAGAGCGCTAAGTAATCCATAAGCCTCGTGGAGCTGCAGCAGTCTGCAACAGCATAGATCAGATATTTACCTTTCTTCATGGAAATTGGGCTGAGGCCAAGCTTATTCAAGCAAAATTCAAGGGCACATTACAGAGGCTTGATGCTCCGGTGAGGGGCAAAGATTTATCAGCATGCAGAGTACACTGGCTTTAGAAAGGTTAATACCACTGCTCTGAAATGCTCCAAAAGACAAAAAAAACCCCCAACATCTACTGCTACTGAAAACTGTATTCAATCCATACAAAAGCTATGTGACAGATATGACTCAGAAAATAGAATAAGAACCATAATTCCCATTTAGTTGTGTGCCAGGTACTGAGATGTTGTGTTTTATGTCAGCAGAGTGCTCCCCAGAGCAAGCTGCACATGAAGCTTAGGAATTGCTTTTTCCCTAATGAATTTTGAAAGATACTGGAAAAACATATTTTAGCTTTTTTCTTGAGCTTTTATCCATCATTAGGAGTAACACTTAAAATTGCAGAAATATCTCCTAGCAGATATTCAAAAGGATGCACAATCTGACCAAGCACATCATCATCCACCAAAAAGTCAGACCCAAAATCAGAGGACATCAAACCATCTACCAGTGGCATTCATCTGCTAGCACAGGAAATAAACCCCAGCTGCGCTAGCTAGTCTTGCTCAGCAGATCACAGCTGCAGTTTGACAATAATCTGTCCCTGGAAATGTGGCTGGGTGACACAGGAGCCCCCCACACCTCCCCTGCTGAATAAAGACCCAAGCCAAAAGAATTCTACGGAGAACTTAACACATCAAGACACTTACAGGTATTTTCAGAGAGTACTTTTCCCCCATTAGCTCACATGGTAGTTAAACATCACTTGAACAGTTAGTTCCCACTAACTCCAATAAAGCAAAGAGAACAGCAAGCACTTTTTGATTTCAGTCTCTACACTCTCTCCCTGTGCCTTCAGTGCTGACACTGCTTGCTTGCCTTCCAGTCACTGGGCAACCAACGGTTTAGGAAAAAAGTGATTGTTCTGAATTAAACATTCACTACTACTTCAGGTGGTGCTCTGAAGGAGCCTACCTTTTGCTTTGCTTCCTGATTCACACCATTAGCATCAGTTTTGCTTTTTGTTAGCAGCAATGCAGCAAAACTACTTTTTTTCTGTTTTTCAGCAACAGAAAACTGCTATTTTCCTTTTAACTGTTTTAAGGATTATAAAGTAAACTCTCTAACAACTTCCTGGCAGACTTGAGGTTTCTTGACAGTGCTACATTAAACTGAAAACATCAGCACTAAAAAGCAACATGTAACACGCCTCTTCTTCCCAAGAAGTTAACTGCTGCTCAGACAACTTTAGCACACTGCACCCAGCAATAGCAAGCACACAGATCTATGCCAGAATTATTCACACTCAGGATCAGACTTACTGCTATTAGCCAAATTACTCAAAAACATCTGAGCCACGCTACCTGTGATTTCCCCTTGTTTATGCTATCGGTTCATTTGTGCTTTGTTCACATCTCCAGATCCTCCTTTTGCAGAAGGCAGCACAGAGCTACTGCCCAGGGCAGCGAGGGGGGTCCTGCTGCACACTGCAGTGCAGAGCAGCTGGGCCGTTCTCATCAGGAAGCACAAGTTGCTGATGAGAAGCCTGCTTGAGACCAGGCACAAGCTGCGTTATTGCACTGGGAACAAAAAGCTGACCACAAAAATCCCAGCTTTGGTCTTCAACTGCTCCTAGAAAACCAAGCCACCAGTGATGGGTTGCAAAGATGACTTGCAGAACATGCACATCACACCATTAAGGACTAAAACTCCACCATGAAGCATATGAGGAAGTTTATCCCATGGAAAGTTCTGGGCACCCTAAAAGTAAATTGCATTTACAATAATGGATAGAGATCCACCAGTTAAAAGCTGAAGTGCCAAGTACACATACCCAGCAAGAGTCTCTACCACTCTTTTGCCATTCCTCCTTCCACAAGGAAAGCATCGGCAGAACTCCCTGCAGTAACTGTGTGTACCGTACGTGCCATCTGATCACACTTCCCAGGTTTAATACTTCTCTCCTAAGCAAGCTGCTCAAGAGGTCTGCCTCTTCCCCTTTCAAATACAGCATGGAATGGTGAACATCAGCCATCTTCACACCATCCCAAGGCTTTTAATTGTCCATGCCTCCACCCCGGGCTGAGATGAGGCTGACCGAAGGCCAGGAAAGGATCAAGTAATCTACACTGAAATGCGAAATCTAGAGGCTCCATCCTGCACAGGTACCTTGGTACCCCCTAGAGATGCTCTCCAGCAGTGATTACCACTTGACATCAGCAGCTGCAAGTTGTAATACGGCAAGAAACTACCTGACTGCTCACAGGACCAGTGCAGCAAGAGGGCACACGAAGCCTGGTTAGGGTACAATAGGGAAAAACTAGAAACTGGTAAGATAAATTGCTTGGGTCAGGGAAGAAGCTGGTTGACAGTCTCGGGGCCATTATCTCCGAGTGCCGGTGGAAGACAATGAGAATCTCCACTAACTGAAGATGACAAACACTTCTGGGGAACTGAGGAAAAGCAGGGCTGGGAATGCAGATACCAAAACATTGTACATGCCTAAAAGGTGACAAATCACTTTTAGGTGTCATCTTAAGAGTGACAAACTGCTACTAACCACAGCAGTATCGAGATTAAAAACTAAGAAACAAGCAGCTTCTTTCTGGCACAGGCAGCAACTGGGCAGACAGGAGAGAGAGGAGATGCTTCATTCCACTCGATGCTGCAAACCTGAGCATGCCGAGTCTTATTATTGTTAATATCCAAATTGAAATTCACTCAAATCTAATCAAAACTTACACGTTCTGATGCAAACATTCAGGTCATGTCAAAACCATCTTTGCCAGAACCTTTGTAGACCCTGTAAAATTATCTATCGATTTCAACACTGGAATGAAAAGCGTGCTTGTTAAATCTGCTGCTGTTGCCAGCTAAGTGGAGAACAGGATTAAAATTCAAAAGTGGTCCTGACAACAGAACAATGCATCAAAAAATTTGGGATACTATACAAGGGTGAGTAAAGAGGGCATTAACTGTACAAACACACGATTTGAGTGTCTTCTTATGCAGCTGTTCAGCAGCTGTTTTATCATGATTTCTGGGTGATGACAGACTGGATGAATCTGTGTTGTACTGTTTGAAAAAAAGCAAGTTTCAACCTGAGATATTTATAGAAACATCATACACAGAAAAATGCAAAATAACAGGTGCTGACTAGGGTAAAAATTACTGGGCGGAAAGACAAGTATTATGAATAGTCTTCAAACTTTTCCACATTGCTGCAAAGAAGAAAATGGAAAGACATGAAATTAAAAGCACAACACAAGAAATAATGGAAAAGGCTTTTCCACTACATGAGAAATTAATATGTCCCATCTTGGGCCAAGAGGCAATCAGATTTTGAGGAGTCTCATTTTACCACAAGGGTCTTCAGAGAAGTCTCTCCCTTTAGAATACACTGAAAACACTGAATTCCAGAAGTCTTCACTGCCTGCTTTCTGGAAGCTTAAAATAAGCAAGGGCTGTGGCAGCTGAACAGTCTCCCAAGCACCAGTAGGAACCACATTAAAACATACCACAATATTTTCTATTTTCCCAGATCTACTCTAGCTCCTATAGCACAGTAGAACAACATTCCAAAGAAACTGAACTATTTGGAGCATTTACTGTCCTCTCAGGGTCATAACAAGAGCACAGAAGTTAGCCCTATGATAAAATATAAATTCTCTTCTCTATAGCACATAGTCTGACCTCATTATAATGAAGCTACATGGGACTGAGATAAATTGCTGTACAGCAGGACAGTCTCTGAAATATTTTGTAGCTTGTCATACCAGAATAAAGAAGTACACAATCTGACTTGAACACGTTCTAGCTCGTATTTTTATGAGTATCACTTCACATTGAAAGAATACTATTTAAGCATTGACCAAAAAGAGAAATCAATAAAGAAATAAAACACATGGTTGTACTAAGATACAAGAGAGAATTACTGACACAAACTCCTCAGATTTACTTAGGTGTTTGCTTTACCACATCTTATTAAACAGATGAAAAAAATCCGTTCACACTGCTAGGACTATTTCAAAGAGGGTAGGCTATTAGAAGGTCTTGTTACAGAGCATCTGAGTAATTCATTGTATGCATGATCTCTCTTGATGTTCTCTGAAAGCTGTAACCCCTCATGGCAAGAACAGTGCTGGCAAGACAGCGCTGCTGCACAGCTGGCACAAGGTGTGCAGAAACACTGAGCTCCGCTTCACCTGTTCGGAAGAATTTTGAAGGTGAATCTCTGTTCAGTCTTGTATAGAAACAGCTTAAGCGACTGTAAAGCCACTTTCTAATGGGAAGCGGGCAGTGAGACATACCCTGTGTCCTAGATTTTGGGCATTCTCAGAACACAAGGAGAGTTGTTCTGGGGAGTATTCAGGCGATGCCTGGATGTTCCTTCCAGGAGCCACATTCACTGGGTTTCAGCACAGACAAGATAACTCTGCTGAAAGGGCTTATGGTTAAGGCTGTTCAGCACAATGTGAACAAAGCAAGAAGTCCCACTGCCTCTGAAGAATGATGTCTACAGAAAAGCAATGGGAAGATCATGAGTGTAACACGCAGCATTTCAAAAAGATTTTCAGAACAGCCTTCGTGATGTTGGTTACATTTTTATTTTTCTCTTCCTGAGGAAGCATGGATGTTTTGAAAATGGAGCACTCCAAGCCTTAAGTACCATTTACAACTGTGGTGTGCAGAAAGGAACAGCCACCTCCACTTTGAAGTTTGAATGGACACTTACATATAACATTAGTGAGACTTAAATTCTGTGACATGGTTAATTGCGATGGAACAGAATTCTTTCACAACAAATTCATCTACTTCAAGCTCAGTGGTTTTTATACATTCTGGCAGACATGCACATCTGCTGAGTGGGGAAGTCACCTTCAGGGAGCAAGTAGGCTGAGGAAACCGGGAATGAAGGGATGAAATTAGTGATGACAAACTGGTCTTATTACCATAGAAGACTTAAGTTCAAGACTTGATCTGTGTCATAAGTGAAGAAACAATCTGATTAATTTTACCAACATCTTGGAAACAGTTTTTCATCACGGTTCAAGCAAAAGCCCTGACCTGATGAGTGAGAGTAGTAACCAGATGATGTGGTTTGACCCAGCGAGCAGCAGCAAACACCACCCTCCTCCCTCCCGGGGATGGGGGAGAGAATTAAAGAGGTAAAGGGAAGAGAGACTTGTGGGCTGAGATAAGAATAACCAAACCACAATAAAACTGAAAATAATAATGATAATAATAGTAATAATAATATACAAATATACAAATGAGTGATACACAGCACAACTGCTCACCACCCGATGACCAAGGCTAACAATCCCAGAGCAGAGCGAGTCCTGAAACTGCAATCCCAGAAAAGAGATAAGAGAGAGAGGGAGAGAGAGGGAGAGAGAGACACAACTGAGAATCAGAGAGCAAGTGAATGAACACATCTGGATAGCACCTCATCTCCACATGGGCACGATGTGCCTGATATGGAATATACCATTGGCCAATTTGGGTCTCAATCTTAAACCTACGGCCGAACCCTAAGCTAGTAATCATGGGCTATGCTCCCTCCCAGGTTCTCCTGCCCCTGCAGACACTGGCACAGCAGAGGAAAAGCCCTTGACTGTCCTGGTAACAACTATAAACATCAGTATGTTATCGGCCACTTTCTCAGCACAAATCCAAAACCGCCTTTTACTAGCTACTATGAAGAAAGTTAACTCTGTCCCAGCTGAAACCAGGACACCCAACAGCCAACACTACCCGAGACCTATTGGCCCTTTAGACCCATCTCCTGACCACAGAAAGCTTTCGCAGAGATCCCTTTTGTTTGTGACAAAGGCCTGTTTCACAGACACTTCCTGCAAAGTCTCTTAAAAATCCTGCCATCGTTGGAGTACTACTAGATAATAGTTCAAGACTAAGATAATGGGAATGGGAGTTCCCCCCCCGCCCTCTCTTTCTGCAAATCAAAAAAGTTTTCCATTCAAGAATGATTTTGAAGGAACCATACCACATATCCAGATATAGCAACACAGCTTATTACAAGTTCTTATCAAAAGTGACAAGCTCAAGGCATGAACTTCACAACATCGTAAACCCTTTCAGCATAAAGGAATGGCTACAAAGTTCTGAATGACTTTGCTCAGGAGGTGGACATCGCTATGTGCTCCGTCTGACCTTACTGATAATCATTCAAGCTTCAAATCTGCTACTAAAGTCTCTGATGTAAGCAATTATTTGCCTCTGTGCAAAAATGTTAATTTCATGCTCTGTAAACACATCTCCTTGTGAAAGACCAGCCTGCCCATAAAGATTGCTTTTGACAGCCTGGTGACCATCTCCTGCAGCAAGAGCCTGAAGCATTTTTCAGCAGATAGAAACATCTGTTCTCCCCCCTTAAAGGAGAGGACATACAGGGATGACATATTTACAGGTGAGACATATGACCTCTACAAAAGGGAACTGAAGAGTTTTGGCACTTACTTAAGACAGAGTGACTTGACACTGTAAAATTAAAGACAACAGCAACTGCTTTCAAGTAGCTGTAATAATTTATCATAGCATTTAATCAGCTAACCTGCTGTGGAAAACATCTCTGCAGTGCTGCTCTTAGGGAAAGGAGGCATGGAGCATAAAGGTAAGAAAGAAGGCTTTTTAAGTAAAAGTGGAACCTCAAGAGGGAGGCTGGTTGTCAAGCTTCAGGAAAAAAAAAACCATCACACAGTTTACCAAAACCAGTAGTAATAAGTAAGCAGATCATTTAACCCAAATCCAAATCCGCCACACCTAAACCTGTGAGCAATCTCCCCCCATGAGATCATGGAACATGATGCTACATGGCAAGCTTTTTTTTGCCCAAGAACACTAGCCTGAATCCCAACGTAAATCCATTAAATACATACAGTCCTAGTTTTGGATGTCAGCGCATGCAAGACTGCTGGGAGACAAGCTACATATTTTAAGGCAACATAAAAAAGCAACCACCTTCTGAAAATGCAAGTAAAATGCTACATGTGAAAGTTACCACCTTTGCTAGAAAGGCAAGAGAATTATAAATATGCCAGGCATTTAATGCTAGGAAAAAACTCAACTTTGAATAATTTTACATTATTAAGAGATGCACACTGAATATGGACTCAGATCACTTCATAATTCATATGTCACACGCACTAAAAGTCAGCCTCAGTATTGCATAGCAAGTTGCCAACCAGAGTGGTCTTCCAGATGCATCTAAATTCACTTCAATGTGCACACAGAGCAGTGAAATACTTTCACCTCTCCTCAAGCTTTTACTTCTCCCTCAGTATTGCTTCACAGATGCCTTCAACTAGACCTATTTTCCCCATGCCTCATCTTATAAAGCACTCTAGGGGCCACACATTAAGTGAAACAGTCTTTTTTACTTCTAAGAACATCTCTTGAAACTTGAAGTAACTAGCAAAGAGACTTCAGGATTTAAGTGTCCATAGAGGAAATATTTATGTATTTCCATAAAGTTACCACTGTGCAAAGAGGCAAGACAAATTCACCATCCCAAAAAGCATAAGCCAGAGCAGTTGGCTATTATGAATTATAAAAGTAAAAAGCTCAGACAAATGTCAATGTTTCAGTAATCCCATTTAGGACAGCTGCTCAGAAGCAGCCTACATAGGACTGGATTTTCACAAATTACATTAAGAGAAGGAAGGACCATAACACTTACTGTAATGATGGGATGTCAATTTTGCCAAAAGCAAAAAATAAGAATCTTAATACATGCAATTTAGCAGAATTGCTTTCCAATTTGCATAAAAAACCCGAACACAATCAAGGCTGCTATGCACTTTCAAGTAAAACTAATCTTAGATTGATAAATCCTGACACTTTTGACCACAGTCTGAAGTAAATCCTTGCAAATTCTTTGAGCAGGTGAGACCAACCGTCGTCTTCCTCTCCACAGCTCAGCAAAAACAGTTTGCTGAATTATACTGCTATTTTATACTCATCATCTTTGGGAGCAAAGCTCAGTCAAAAGGCTTTTTTCTTGTTTCAAATCGAGCGCATCTCATCCATCAAGTTTGCAGTACATCCCCATCCAGAGCCGTACCAGCACAATGGAGGGGGAAGTAAGCTGCAAAATAGGGGCAAGATCACCAAAATCTCCCCTATTACTGGGATCACTTCTGTCAAAGCCCTCCTTAACACACACTGTTTGGTTACTGGATCGTTATTCATCAGGAAGGAGAGCATATTCAGGCAATTAATTTACTATTCTTCCTGCTACCTCTACCACTCACAAACTCAAATTCACACTTTCATACTCCCTCATACAGGAACACGTTATCAATCTCCACTTTCCCCCAACTTTCAGACTTACTGAACCAAAGAGGTTAAAAACCTTCTAAAGCAGAAAGTTGCTTCTCTAAAAACAGAAGGGAAGCCTCAGTGCCAGCCTTAAATAAATCAATAAATGCTTACTAGTAGGTGGGAAATTCAATACATTTTTGGCTGCTTAGTACACCTATTTTTAACATCTCCAAACAGTTGAATCTAATTGGCTGCTGCAATTTAAACCACCTTCCCTATATAAAACTTTCAACAGGCACTTGCTTTAGTTTTCAGACCTGCATAAAGCCCATGCTAACATTTTAATCTCAGTGACGGCCAAAGAAGAACTTGATTAAACAATGACTTCACAGAAACGCCATTCTATTTAAGTCATCTTTGCAAGCTTCAGAAAGATCACTGCGTGCAAAAAAACCCAAAACCCCAATGCTCATGTAACTAAGTCTTCACCACTTAATCCTCAGTGCTGGGTCCCCCAAAATAAGACAGACACGGACCTGTTGGAGCGAGTCCAGAGGAGGCCACGAAGATGACCAGAGGGCTGGAGCACCTCCCATACGAGGACAGGCTGAGGCAGTTGGGGTTGTTCAGCCTGGAGAAGAGAAGGCTCTGGGGGGACCTTATAGTGGCCTTCCAGTGCTGAAAGGGGACTACAGGAGAGATGGGGAGGGACTCTTGATCAGGAGGTGGAGTGACACGATGAGGGGTAATGGTTTCAGGCTGAAAGAGGGGAGATTTAGATCAGATATTAGGAAGAAATATTTTTCCGTGAGAGGGGGTGAGGCAGTGTCCCAGGTTTCCCAGAGAAGCTGTGGATGCCCCATCCCTGGAGGGGTTCAAGGCCAGGCTGGATGAGGCTTTGAGCAACCTGGGCTAGTGGGAGGTGTCCCTGCCCATGGAAAAGTGGTTGGAACTACATGATCTTTAAGGTCCCTTCCAGTCCATACCAGTCTATGATTCTATGAGTCTCAGTAAGAACTATTCTGACTGTCTGGAACAGTTTATGTAGCAGCTCCCACTACAGTAAGCTAAACATTTAATCCAAGAACGGAGAGTAAGAAGAAACTATAGTACATGGTGATGTGGGAAAATAAAATACTTTAACTTCCAAAATTCCTTTAAATGCATTTTTACAAAGCAGCAATTGTTTCAGACAAGCCAAGATATTCTACTTAGACCACAGGGACGAGAAACCACCCCAGATTCCTTCAAGTTAAATGGAAGCCAACCTTCTGCTAGTTTCCATTAAAGGTATGATCATTTTCTTTTCCTTACAAGAAGATGCAAGCTAAAGTTCATAGCTACTATGGATTTCAAAGTATTCAGATCAATCTTCTAAGTGCTGTATAAAAATACTGCATGCTTTTGATTGATGTTTCAGAAAATGAACTGTGTCTTGTCTTTTAATCAGAAATACGAGGACTTTGGACTCCATACTCAGTACAGAGAAGGGATCTCTAAGCATAGGTATGTTAACATAGCTACAGCTGAGGGGCACATATTATCTTTGAGATTTTTTTCTGATGAAGTCATGGCAAGAAACCAGAGCAAGCTCTAGACATAGTGGAAACACCCTGGGTGACTGGGGAAAAGCTTCTCTGTGGCTCAGGTGAGAAACCACTAAGAAAAAGATTTATATTATGAACAGCAACCTTCAATGTAAACTTTCTTAATAATAATTTGTAAAATAAGAAAACATGTCCAACTAAACACATGCAACCAGTAGCTCTACAGCAACTTAGGAGAACTAGAATTCCCTCCCCCCCCACAAGTATTTGATATATACATTTTCCAGAGTCAGTACACAACTGGCAAGTATCAAAACCAAACCTTTGGCTCAATGTATCAACGTGCTATAACAAATGAAACAAAGAACCATTTTATGCTCCTCTACAAACAGAATCAAACCTGAAAACTTCTCCTCTTTGCCAGGCATCAGTGAGAGCCTTTGTTCAGCTGCACAAGAATTCAGTATAACCAGTTCATACTTAAAAATCAGTGTGCAGCAGCGAATGTTCGCCATCTCAAAGCATGGAGAGATTTGCTAGGAGGATTATATCTAAGCAGTTTTAAACACTAATGTGAAGTAGCAAAATCCAAATCATTAGACTTGCATTTGCTTGATTCGGCTCCCCGCTGCAGGGCAGTGTGCCATGTCCCTTCAAGCAAAGCAGGCAGGTCCGTGCTCAAGTAGTTACCCATTGATGCTTGCCATCTCTAATCTTCTCTTGGAATTGCTCCCCAGTGCCAGGCAGACTCTAGGGATTTCAATGAGCACAAGCTGGCTTATATCTAAACTGGTCCAAAGCTGGAGAAAGGCTCTTTAGGGGTAACACAGACAGGCAAGGAGATTCTCTTTGGTTACCCTGTGTGCTACAGATTAAATGCATCATTAACCTTTATATATAAAGGTACATCTCTTGTTCTGAAATATGTTTTTACAAAAAAAAAAAAAAATCCTTGCACAAAAAAGCTACGGATAAAACTTGAACAATTTCCCTTTAAAACCCGCTAGAAAGACTTTTGGCAAACCCCCCCACTAATTTCAAACAATGAGGACCATCATTACTTGATGAACTGCTAACATATAAATAATCCTTATCAGATGCATTGCCTGTTTGGCACATCCCTGCCTAAGAAGGGGTTTCTACTACCTAGTTTGGAGCAGTCAGCCTTTAGGCACTCAGCCTGTCCTCTCAGGATGCCTTTCTCTCCTCCTGCACTGACCAGAGTGAGAACTCAGGGTGCTGCATACTGAATCACCTTTTAATGAAGTGTCTACAGCTAAACACAGATATTTTCCCAACCTCTCTTGGGGCATGGAAAAATGAGTGAATGGCTTACGTAGTAATGAATCAAGCTGTCTGAATTTTGGAAGTCAGTATTTTCCTGTGCGGGTGGTGAGGCAGTGGCCCAGGTTGCCCAGGGAAGCTGTGGATGCCCCATCCCTGGAGGGGTTCAAGGCCAGGCTGGATGAGGCTTTGAGCAACCTGGGCTAGTGGGAGGGGTCCCTGCCCATGGCAGGGGGTGGAACTCGATAATCTTTAAGGTCCCTTCTAACCCAAACCAGTCTATGATTCTACAATGCAATTCCCATGCCAGTAATCATATAGTCCCTCTCCACCCAAAGCCATACATTTGAACACGCAAGCAACATTTTGTAACACATAAATATATGAAGATATCCCTCTGAGCAAGTTTTCAATTCAAAGCTAAGCAGCAAAGACAAAAAGCACAAAAATATCTTTAAATAAAGTCCTTTAATCCTAAACAGAGTAATTGAATTATCAGAAAAGTTTCTGCAGTAGAGGGCCATGATGTTGTCACCAATGCACAAAACAGCATTTCCACATGTTCAAATACCCTTTCAAGCAAGTGTCCAACTTCCAGTATTAACGATAGAGGACCACTAAATAACATACCATAACCATCCCAGGCAGTATTCGTTCCAGGCTCTATATGTGCCCTAACATCTCTGCATATCCTGCAAAAGAATGTTTTCAGATAGCAAATCCCTTGACATGGGTAGAAAGTAAATTTTCTTGATTCAGACACTGAACGTTTAATTCCTAAAACTTTATTTTCAACATTTCCTCAGAATACACTGCATGTAATATTTAGAGCTGCTGGCTTCCAGGAGACATTTGTCAAAGCCCATTTAGAAGCGATAACGTCTAAAACATCTGTAGCTGGTTATAATGCATCAGGAAAATAAAGTTGTTTGGCCTTGGTACCGTGCCGGTGTTTGAAGGGAAAAAAAATAAATGAAAACCATATGCCTGCTCTTAGTTTAGTCTCAAGTGATCTATATTTTATAAGGTAACTTACCATTAATTTTTAAACTCTTATGAATTGAATTCTACTAATTGGACTTCTCAGGCTTTTTAAGAAATGCTTTTTTAAAAACCTTCAAATTCCCATAATCCATCTGGTTTTGATTGTACCAGTCAAACATCCAAAATCTTTCTAGTAAGAGGCATGAGCTCCAGAAATTATCATGTAAGCGCCGTACCCAGCATACCTCCCTTCACTTTCCCCCAGAAATAAGTTTCCTGCAATTGTTTTATCCAGGTTACCACCACCATAGGTGCACAAATTACACTCCTTCCTGAGTAATTTACATTGTGGTTTTAAAATTTGAACTCCATCTCAAAGAGTAGCTCACTGCTTCAAATGAAGCAAATGAGAGCAGGGATTTTAATCCATTCAGAAACTCAGTTTTGACCCAAGTCTTCGATTCCCTCTGAATGAGAGCCATTCAAACAAGGCGATAGTGTTTTCCCCCTCCAAAGGTTCTTAGCTGTATAGATCAGCACAGATATAACACACACAAACACTGAGGCTGGAAAAGCACAGCAGCTTGCATCATGGGTACAGCTGAGATTTACAGGGCTGTGGGCTCACTCCCAGCAACACAATAGGGGCAAAGTTTCCCCCTGTGCATGCAACCAGCCGCTGATGGGGCACTCCGGAAAGCCTCTCCCTTTATGGAGGGCTTCTCTATGAGCCTTCAGCTGCCACCAGTTGCCACGGCCCAACTTTGCACTCGCTCGTGCCAAATTACTCTATTAAAAAGCCTTCCATGGCTTTGGCTTTAGAGACAACTCGAGCAAAACATTCTGGCAAACCAGATATTTCAGCTGCTCTTATAGCCCAAACAGGCACTCCTGTATGGAAAAGCTGAAGCCAACTGAAACAACTTTCCCAAAAGTCAGGTAAGCATGTCCAACTCAAAATACATGGCAAGTGTTCAGCACAACCTCCTGCTCTGTGAGCAAAGTGCCCCAGACCCCTGAGAACAGCCCACTGTCCAGTTCCAGAGTGAGAGAGTTGGGAGAATGCTAAATTGCAAGTGTAAATCCTCTGAATAAAGACTAACTTGTGCTTCAGATTGCAGTGAAGCCATCCAAAAACTTCCCCAACCACACTTTCTGGGTATACGTTGTTTTTTGGGTCAGAGAGAAGCAACTGTCACACAACTATGTTATTGCCGTGTCTTTTCAATGCAAGCAGCTCTAAACCTCTTTTTACCCATGCTGCTCCAGAGGAAGCACCTCTCAAAACCAAGGCAAATCTGCAAAACTCTTTCAAGAACAGATCAGGAACAGAGGAGGAAGGCTTGTGCTAGAAAGCTGACCTCTCTGGGTAAGACATTTTACAAAGAAGTTATCTGGAATAGTGACAGAAGAGGCTTCACGCAACATATTTTGGGTTCACATCTCCTGGGAAACTTAAGGGAGATAAACAGCCCTGTCACACTTTGTTCTCTTAGGAAAGAATGTTTTTCTCAGCCCCACAGATTAATACACTCACTTACTGCCTTCACTGCTTTGTCTCTCATCTCAGTGCAAAGTTAGTAAGAACTGCCTCCCATCCTTCTTTCAGAACACAAAAGACACTTCAAAAATTTGTCTTCAGCTTTTAAGTGCTCAATAGCCACGTAGTTTCCCAGTAATGCTTTTGCTCACCAACCACTCAGCAGGCTTGCCAGTTACTTAACAGTAATTGCACAGCCAATATGGAGACAGGATCATTCATTCCCCCAGCAGAACCTTTAATAAGGATAGATAATTACATAGCTTTTGAGATATCAGAAGATTGCAAAGCAAACAGAAAAGAATTAACATTTCACTTTTGTAAAAAGTTTTGGAACGATGTACATGACAATAGTGCTTTCTGTAACCACACATTAGTTTTTCGGCTGAATTCTAGTCTGATGTGCTCTTGCAATTTCCAGTCAGAATCTGAACATCAGCTTGATAAGCAGTTCCACAGCTGCTCGTGGGTCCCAGCAGAAGCAACATAAAGTGACAAGGTTCTGATTTTTTTTTTTTTTTAAACCTTCTGCAACTTTACAGAACTAAGCGGAAAAATGTCAAAGGCCAACTGCAAGCTCAGAAAGACAACCCTGCACTGATTTCATCTTCAAACCAGCAGCCAAGTTTTCCTAAGTAAGGGGAGATTGAATATCATCTTCTGCAGAAGTTAACTGCACTCAGCAGGA
>NW_010110207.1:6034-17890 GCF_000699245.1 Pterocles gutturalis | reverse complement strand
CTCTGCTGAAGCCACTAGCGCCTCCGAACCACCTGTAAAACGCAAGGAAGAACATAATCTATGCAGGACACAGATGTGGAAAGGGAGCAGACCCAGAGCTCTCTTGCAAACATGTATTTTAAGCTGGGAAGGCTGCTTTACACACATTCACTTCCCTCCAATACACAGCCTTTTCTGCTAGATACACAGAACACAGACAGTTAAAATCCTGAAACGCTAATTAAACCCCCCCAAAAACATGTATTTTAAGCTGGGAAGGCTGCTTTACACACATTCACTTCCCTCCAATACACAGCCTTTTCTCCTGGATACACAGAACACAGTTAAAATCCTGAAACTCTAATTAAACCCCCCAAACAGCAGAACAGTCCAACAAAAGCACTCAATCCATCTTGGTACATGTAACTGAAAAAGTCACAACATGGTTTATCTTTGAGGCTCTAATCCCTATTTGAATGGCAAAGAACCACCTCTCCTCGTAGATCTTGGTAGGGACAGACCCAGGACACTGCAACTTGTCTTTAAAGGCACATTTCTTAAGCACTTGTTATCTTCAAATCACCGAAATTCAATATTTGTAGCACCACAGCCGTGTGAGCTGCCAACAACTCCACACAATGCAATTTTTCTGACCAGTACAAAACCCATCATGTATGATCACCCCGTATTTTAGAAGCAGCCACAGGTTTTGCAAAATGAAACAAAAGCATTTCAGACGCCTGTTAGCCTATCGCCTCATGCAGTACTACCTACTCTGACACACACAGGGATCTTGGAAATGCCCTTTCAGGAACACCAGACATTTTTTTCCATTACTGCTTAAAGGACCACAGCTACGCAACTGCAAAATCCTAAAGAGTGACTCGACGGCAGTGTCAGTTCACAAAAAGGCAAACCGCTGCAAGGAAAAAAAAACCCACAATACACTTTGTTGAACTTATCTGTAACCAGCAAGCAGCACAATATTACTTTGTAACCCATAACAGGCAGCAGATAACCTTGAAAGGAATGTACAGTCAGCTTTCAAAGACTTCTAGAAAATGCCTGGAACATTTTAATAACTTAATTCTGACTTAGAGAAATCTTTAATTAAGACAGCATTTAGAAAGCATTTTCAGAACAATCTGGAATCCTGTGGAATGTGCTAAAGCTCCAAGGAAGCTTGCTCTGGCCAAGAGCTGAGATCGGTCATGACTTAGAGCACGAAAGCAGCAGTCAGAAGTAGCCAGCACCATCCAAGTCTTAACATGCAATCTGCCTGTCATGTCAGTATTGGGCACCAGGATCACCCCTGCCTATCCTTTATCATGTTCATTTGAGGAGTTTGCCCCGTTTCTTCCAAAAAGATGGCATTACCCAAGTTAGTCATACAGGACTTGACTTACAAGAATTAACTGCTGCTTACTCTTACACTAGCAAGCCACTGCTAATCCGTGCTCCAGTAAAAAAGTGAATTAGGTCAAGGGAGCTTACGTGCTACTAAAATATGTCACATAGCGCCTTATATCCACAGCTCAGACAGCACTTCCTCACCCACAAGCAAGCAGCAGACAACACCTAAGTCAAGTCCAGATGGCCAAAGAGTCTTTGTCTGTATAGCAATGAACTTTCCTTTACTCTTTAGAGACGGATTATGCCTTGAAATGTTTATCAACTATGTGCAGTTCCCAAGAGATTACTCTGAGGAGATTAGACCCTGCTGGGGTGCTGTTTTGCAAGTTCTTTCAGCTATAACCCTTCCAAAGTACAGCAGGTCTCCTTCTAGTAACAGAAGCTCAAAGATGAAGCAGCAAAAGTCACAGCAGAAATGACTTTCTCTGAAAGCTGTCCATCCAACTGACACCACTCTGTTTCTAGATGGTACGTTCCACTGCAAGGTACCAAAACACCTTAACAGTTACAGTTTCTGTTATATCTACACAAAAGAAAAGCATTTACATGATAGACATTTTTTTCAATCTCAAGCTGTAGACCACTAGAGAAGAACTACTATAACATGTGAAAACAAGAGAGGACCTGCAATCCATCACCTCCTAGGCTGCTGCTTTAGTGCCAACACTTCCTGCACCAGCTGCACATTCACCCGCTGTGCCAGAACCCGGTTCCCACCTTTGAGCTGGGTGGGTGCCTTGGTAGCACGTATTCAGATCCCACGGACTTCAAGCATCCACCTTGCTGACCCCGCAATGAAAAATTAAGGCCACTCAGGCAATCGATTAACGAAGATTAAGAGTTACGTCAAGGACTGTGTCAGATCCACAGGACACCACCTGTCTAGTATTACAAAACCACCAGCCTCGCTAGAGTTAGTGCCAAGTGTTTTACCCAACACAGCCCATTCTGCCAACTGGGTTTGGGATTGGACGCTGTCTGAGGACAAGATGAAGAAATAAACAGACATTTACTTCCTCTTCTCCTCGAAGTCCACTGCTCCAGAGAAGCACATCCAGTCTCGTTCCCACATCAGCCTATGCAGTTGGAAGAGGGCAAAGTCAGTGACTCTCCTGTGGTCAGCGAATACACATCTGGCAAGAACTACATCAGTTCTCTCACTGTCCTATGTTGGGCTTGAGTGTAAACCACCATGAAGAGCAAGAATCACAAAAGCAGCATCCCATTGCAGACTGGCCACACAGCTATATGCCAAAGGTGTAACAGAGGAGCTGTAACAGTTAGGCTATCCAAGGAACAACACTACCGTCCCTGCACACCCTTTCAGCCCCCAACAGATGAATTATGAAGATCTCGCGTGCAGCAGCCAGAGGACAAACGCCTCAGCAGCATTCCTGGTGTTCTCCTATTGTCACCTCTCAGCAAAGGCAGAGTTGGTAAGCAGAAGCCAAGAGCAAAGCAGCAAAAACCTGTCATACTGCAGGACTGACTGAAGTGATGGTGCAGTACTAGTGGCAGGGATGTACCCAAACTAAACCTTGACTAACTCCTGCTGCAAACTGTGCCATTTCTCAAACACCCAGTGTTCCAGGGACACAAGCCAGCATTTGTGGCTACGGGTTGAGCTACAATAAATTCCTTTGGAAAGCTGTTCTGCAGTTCCTTTGCTAAAGAGCATTGTTTAATGCTTCCACCATTTTGGCTGCAGATCACAGTTATCTCTTGCACACTCGCTGTAGGTTGTCCAAGCCATTCTGCAGACTAGTAAGGAGGAAATTTTCATAATGTAAACTAAAGCCAAGATTGCTTTGAACTACAGAAGAAACATAAAACTTGAGGAGCTTCAAGAAACCAGGAAGTACCTTTGCAACTGCTGCCTCTCATTCCCTGCTTTTTCAAGTATCAGTATTTCTTAAGATTAAGATTTTTTGGAGGAGATTCATTGTTACACAGTTTAGCCCCGTTAGGTACTAAGCAGAATTCCTAAAGTCAACATTGAATTCATAAACCCAGACAGGCAATTAAAATGTTTGATTATATTTCATTAAATTTTAAAACTACTCTATGTAACCAAGCGGCTTTCAGGGTCTCCTCTGCCAACCAGTTTCCTCTTTTGAGGAGCCGCTGAGAGTTTTTAGAGGCTTTTAGAAGCTTTGTACCATGTGATTTCAAACAAGATCCAGGTGCATGAACTGATCTCCTCTTCATTTAATCCCTAACCTTTCCTGCTGACTGCACAGAACCAAGAACAGGTTACACACACACTGACCCGCCACATGTCACACATTGTTCTCATTTCGGAAGCCAGAACAGAATCCTAACAGCAGCACTGAACACATGCCCAAACTCACTCATGTTAAGCTGACAAAGTTTATAAATAGGATGGAAAAAAACTTTCTTTGGTATTATTTTCCACCTCCTGAACAGAGGAGATCGCTGGTGTCTATGCACCAGTTTACCTTAAGAGTGTATCACGACACTCCACAAGCAAGACACACAGGTAGTTTTCAGTAAGTTTCCAGCAGAAGAGAGATGAACACCATGTCTCACCACCGATCTTCCAGTCAGAGCCGCTGCCTTTCCTTTGCTATCTAGAAATAGCAGCCTTTCAGAGAGCTACTTGCATGCATATTTCTGCTAAAACAAAAAGACTGTACCTGCAGATACAGCCAAAAACCCACGTGAACCTATTACTAATGGATCCAACTTCAATGAGCTTGAAAACATTTTGCTGAAGACATCCTGTTATTGTGAAGGTGTGACTCACAAATGAGGTAAGCCGGTGCTCTTCTTAAATGTTTAGACCTTTAACAGTTGTAAGGAATTAAAAAAAGATTTAAAATAAAGTTTCAAAATCAGATCCTTTCACAGCTCTGACAAGCTAAGGAGAAAAAAAAAAAAAAAACCTTTGAACCAGAAATCTCATGCCTGAGCCAGCAGGTTCAAGTACGAAGCAATTACAAAACCTAGAGAGACACCACACATCAGAAGACTGAAAATGCCCAAGGTCTTTTAAAGGCTGGATTTAGTCACCAGCGAGGATCCAGCTGTCCCTTTCAGAAAGCTGCGCAGTACGTGTGACACAATATAAAACCAAATCAGCGCACTGCTGAGAAGCTGCCTGTTTTGGTACAAGTACCAGCAAAATAATCTAATTTTTAAGGCATTTTCTATAGAGCAACTTTAGGGAAGGAAAAATAAATATACTTTCAGTTGATGTTACTTTATGGGAAGCAGTCTTCCTTTGGGTGTTTTGCTTTCTCCTTGCAGATTTCTGACTGGGCCTCCTGCGTGCTATAGAAATACAAATCAATCCTCATGAAGCCATCACATTTCCCTAAAGGGCCCAAAAATTCTAATTCTGTTTTTCTAATTATCTAAAGAGTTACTCAAAAGCAAGATCTTTACAGGCTAGCAACAAATGGACCTAAAATCAGTTTAAAAACTCTCCAATGTGAAGAAAAATTATACACAAAAAAGCATGACAGGTAAGTCACAGCTGTAGTGAGCTCCAGACAATTATTTCAGAACTTGGATTTAATTGGAAATAACTTGGCTTCTTGCATTATTTCTTTAAATAATAATAGCCAAGTATCTATTCTACAAAAAGTAGCAGTCTAATTTTGATACTAGCAGGGTAATGCTACACAGCAGTCTAATACATTATTTTTTCTAGTTTTCACAGATTCTCTAACCTCTTGCGACTTCCCTTATCCACGTTGCATTGAGCTGCTCTGACAAAAAGATTTCAGAAGGGAAAACAAGCAGTTTTTATAAACAAACACTGGCAAAAGTTCAAATACAGACATCAATTGTGATAAAGGGAGCGGGGCATTTTCATTTTGTTCCCACTTACACTGAATAGAAAAATTTTGGTGTACTCCAACATAACCGACAAGATATGAAGAACAAGATAAGGCAGGAGAACATCTTTTACAGCACTTGAGTGATGACTACATCCATGATGTCAAGGGCTAAACCCACAAGAAACTTTGTTATTGTGATGCTGCGTGTCTTACTACTCACCTTCTAGCTTTGCGATTCCCACAGTGGGGTTTTTGTCCTTGAGTAAGGTCTGTAAGCACCTTCAGGATCTAATTCAAAACAACTGGGTCAGGCTGGCTTTTGACCTCTCATTTCTCCAGGTCTTCGATACACAGCCCTTACGTCCAAGGTGGCCTCTGTATCACATAAGAGTCAAACACTCATACCTGTTTGCATGCTTTAGTGCCTCTCAAGCAGAGAAGGGGTTATCCTGCATGGTCAAAGCAGGGAGGCAAAGTCAACTGAGCACTGTACGTACTGCGCTGCAACTCTTGAGTAAAAGCCATCAACGATCCTTGTGGAAGGGCAGCAGGGCACTGTCTTCCTCTCCCCTCTGCCCCAGGGCTTTGAATACAAGTATGCAGAGTCCCAATGGTGCAGAAGTCAGGTCCAAGAGCTGTGCTCTGAACTCAGCATCCTTGACAAGAGGTGGCCAATGCTCAGGATGGCTGCTGGGCTTCAGGGAGGAGAAGGAGGCAGCGAGAGCTACCCAGATGCAAAACATGAGCACACACCCCAGGGGCTTGACTGGCAAGAACTCTGGACCCAGGATGTCAGGTCTGGAGAGGATCGGCTGGTTTCTGAGGATCGCTCTCTGCCTGAGTTCTTAAATCCACCAAAAGAGTTGGGTATCAGAGTCTCTCACTTCCTAGGGCTTTCAGTTCACTCTGGCATAAACAAAGCATGCAAATACCTGCATTATATAAACACTGAAAGATACAAAGGGCAAATATTTTCCTAAATGAAGAAGAAATTAAGGGAAACATACAGAGAGAGAAAGGCATCAGTTGTCCTCTCAGTTAAATCTCAACTGATTTGGAAGACAGCACATACAGATAACCCTAAAAATAACTATTTACCACTCCTACTGTAAAACCAATCCATAAACCACTACATTCCATATATTCTGTCCATTCAGCTTTTTCTACACACAACCATATTTCTCCCACTTCATCCTGCAGCACTGGTCCCACTAATCACTGCCATATGCTCCGGCACAGAGCATTTCCTCTGGCATGCTTTAAAGAGAAGCACTGTCACCAGAGCAATATAAGTGCTGGCAAATATGGTCTGTCAGGTTTTGTTTTCAAGGACTATAAAAATAGACTTCACTGCATTAGGCTTGAAAACTCATACCCTCTAGAAATAATCGTAAAGAACAAGTTTACAGATGACTTGTTATTGTTTTCAAATATACAGAGAGAAAGTCTGTAGTTTTATATTTCATTCTACACTTTCAGGTTAAGCCAATATTTGAGTCCTTTTTACACGACTGACAATTCCCAGCTAGTTTATTGGCAACACCAGAGCTCCCTGCTTGTGTGCATCAACTCACAGCTTCTCGGGTGCATTTCTACTGTGAGCAGCCTCTTATTCCGAAAATATCAGCACTTGGAAAGCCACAAGACACCACTAGTTTCCAGGGCTTAGGCCTTTCACCCATGGTAACCAGTATTATTTTATGCTGATAACAGCTTTGGCCAAAACACAAGAAAAGGGTCTTGGCACAGATTGAGGTTCAAGACACTTTTTGTTAGTTTGTAGTTGCTTTGCCAAGGACTCTTTTTCTGTAATCAGCTGGCCCAAGTTCCTATCTGCAGCAAATATGCGACGACGGTGAAAGAAAACCTATTGTCTTTTATACACAGATACTCTGCAGCAACCAAAAATCAGGCACAAGACAAGTAAGAGCTTCACATGTTGCAGATAAGACTTTCACATCCCCGCTCACAGAGCGCACAACCCACATCTGAAGATCAGAAACCATCTGGGGCAGAATGGGGGAAAGAAGCACATTTCCAAAGAATCAGCAGCAACAGCAGGAAAATGGCAACGATGATAACTTGGGTAGTCCTCCAGTCTCCAGATGTATATCCAAATAGACTTCTGACAGTTTCTGTATAAAAATTCCAGGTTTTCCAATACTTTGTATATATTCTTGCAGCTTACTTCTATGCCCTCAGAACCAGGCAAGCAAAATAATTTTGAGAAATACCATTCCAAACACTTTAATTGTACCAATATAACTTCTTTGCCGCTGTGAAAAAGACCTGGGAACAGATGCTGATTTTCTGAAGACTTTTTTTTTAAATCCCAGGCTAAATTAGTACCTTGAATCAGATTCCAAAACAGCCACAAACAAAATTAGGCAGCATTCAACAGTACAACATCAATAGGTGTTTTAGATATTTCCAACACAGTAAGCCTCAGCCTGAGGATCAAAGAGAAGTGGCAGTCCAGAGTGTATTCGGTGGATCAGAAAAACTAACATATGCAGGAGTGAAAAAAAAAAAAGAGTTATTCCTTATTACTTGGTTATCATACACTAAACCCTGGCAACAGGCCACCTGGAAGATAAATGAGAAGACAGAAGATAATCACAGGGTTCACTTCTTTTTGAGATCCAGAATAATCCTGTTATGTAGTGGCTAACGTGAACGGACAGTGGGGCTAAATTTAAGTGACCTTCTGTAATATCACAGAAAATAACTTACTTGCCTAACTGAAGCCCTTCACAACATAGTTATGTCTGTAATTATCTAGCTTTTGGGGTTCTGATTTTCTTTAGTGAGGGAATATATTTGGCTTTTACTTATCTGAGCTGAAAGTACAGTCTCTAAAGAGAGCCACTTTCAAGGAAGCAGAGTTAAGATTAAAGTCAATCTGAGCAGAAGTTAAGGAGCTGCTCGCTCTTTTAAAAATAATAATATAAAAGAGAGAAAACCAAGAGTCTTACAGGATGCCAGACCTGGTTATGTAGTTATTTTTGTATTATACCCTAGATCAAAGTCACTAAGACACTTACTTTTCAAAGGAACATCACACTCTAATACACCTTTGAAAACTTTGGTCTAAACATTAAGAACACTCAAACTCTGTTTCACCTGTTTTATTTATTAAGGAACAGCTCATGCTTACTAGTCCCTGTGAAAATCTCTTCTTTGGAACTTCATCTGAAGGCTGTGAAAAGTTAAGTAAGCTCAAGAAAGAAAAAACCTACCACTTTTCCATCATGGAGAAAATTTGTTTTGTTGCTAGTGTCGTGAACAAATTTGAATACAAGTAAAGGTAATTTATACACAAGACAAGCCCATGCAATCTTCCACTGAGGAAAAAAAACAAGACCAGCTACCAGAAGTTTTAAAGGTTACATCTTCCAAATAACCATTAGCAGACATGGAGAAGAGGATGACTGTCCTTTGAAAGGTCACCTTACCTTGCACACAACTGCAAGCGAAGGATTTCAGGCTGAGAGATGAAGCAGAGCAGAACTTAAGTTTACAAGAACTTAATCTTGTAAAAATAGTTGTTCAAGAGGGCAGAAGCAAAGCAGCTCTGCATGTAGGAGGGACAGCTGACAGTGTTTCCAGATAAGATCTGACAAAGCCCTAGAACATCACAAGACTTTGACTAACAAAGATGAAATGTCATTCTAATCAGATTTTTGGAAGGCAAGAGTAGTCAAACAAGAAAGAAGATTTCACGCATCCAGAAAGTTCTTGCAGGAGATCTGATATACTGTTATTCTGCAAATCCTTCATTTTTATTACCAAATAGCTCTACAGCAGGAAGACAGAGTTCATTTACAGACACCCACGTTTAAGACGCAAGTTCCAATATTTGTACGTGGAAAACCACCCCTCAACATTTGCTTGAAATTTAAGCCCTTGGCTGGTCATTATTTCAGTAAACAGCTGCAGCTTCTATGCTTAAAAAAAAAAATACTCTGAAATGCCTTTTGCAAGTTGGACTTCAGCAGTCATCTTGTGAACCACAGCCACACAGAATGGGTCAAATTCTCCATCTGAAAGGTACATCAGGGAAATGTCTCAGGTCACTGCTACATCAGCTACATGTGATATACATGCGAGAAATACATTAGTGTTGAGGGGACACACTCTGAACAGAAATTAGCTACCTTGCTGCAGAGACAATGCACAGCTTACCAGGGAAGGATGCCAGCATCCACTGTTTTGAAAGACAGTTTTTAGAAGTTGCTTTCTGCTACTTGTCGTGCTAATCGGGAAGAAAAAATGTATTACAGATGAAAAATTAATAAGGAGTTGAGACCAGAAGACACAGCCACTGAACAGACATTAAGAATGAACTTCTCCACCAGGCTGGGCAGCGCTATGCAGTCAAGCCTTCGCTGACTCCATCCTCCTCCCCTTCCTTTGCTTTCTATTTCTGGCCAAGGAAAGAATCGTAATACCCACAGGAGTTACACCAATCGCTTAAAATAGAGTTTCCCTTTTAAACCCTTAATATGTTTAAACTGCTTATCATTACTGTTTGACTCGGTAATACAGAAAAGCAAAGGATATAGTAATATAAACCAAGTCCTGTAGGGTACAAATTTCAAGCCATCAGCTACCACTTAGTAATTGCCTCTAAGCATGCTCTCGTCCACTGGAGTTGTAAGACCTCTGAGAGCACCTAGACTAAGTGAGGAATTTCATCCCTGACTCGTGTTGATAACAACATGTTCATGGGTTTATATCATGACCTCCAAAAGAGGAAAGTCTGCTGAATGCCACCAACAGGCACAGTTAATGAAAGCTGGTTTAGTTTAGATGCCTGGACGGAGTTGCGGTAAGACTCAAAGAAGTCAGACCTTAGAAACAAGCTGGATGACATTTCCTCAAGCCTTCTGAATATCCTCACGAAGGTCACTAGTCACAATAGCTGGCAGCCTGCGTTTCCAAGAAAGAGACAGGCAGAATAAAGCAAATATTTTTATTCTTGTGAGCTACAGAAGATATGCCATTAATGGTCATCAATCTTAGAAAAATAACTTATCAAAGTGGGAAGGCATGAAGCAGTATCAGAGGGAAATCCATGAATGGGAAAGCAGAGAGTCCAGTAATAATAAAATTAACAGCTTTTCTACTGAAGGAAGTTTCTTCCCTGGGTATCAGCAACACTGGAGCACCACTTATACTCTAGTGTAACTGTGGTTAAAAAGCCTTAATTATACATGCATGCTCTAGAGAGCTCTCTTTTAACCCTGGAACTAAGATTAGAGGAAACAGAGGAACTGCAAAAGGACAGAGAAAAGAGCTATTTTTTTCAGAAAGGAAAGCAAACTCAAGGACCAAGAAATGGTAAAGCTCCTGTATTTGAAGCTGCAATTTAAGGCTTTATCAAGTTTATGAACAACAAGGAAACATGTCAAGTGATATATTTCCTATATTTTAAGGGGTGCAAAGGACCTTGGATGCTGAGCTGCCAGGCAGATCTCAAACACAGTAGAAGTTACTGTTCTAAAAAGGAGGGGCTGCCTGGCAACTTATTGTGCTACATATTGATTTACTTATCTGTAGCTTTCTTCAACCCTTTGCCAGACCCTTTAAATCTAACAAAAGAGGCACAGTCTGACAAGTCAGCCATAATTTGATATCCTGTACTATTTATGTTCTTAACAAAGCTGAGCAGATAAACACTCCCATCCTTGTCACCTATTCGTCATCTAACCAGGGTAACACAAAATGCACGAAATACCACCACGAGTGTTGGTTACACTGATAGAAAGGATACCATCACCACTGAGAGGTTAGACTTCATGTTGAATAAAGCAGGACCAGTAACACCTCCTAGCTCCCTGGGTTGTAAGAAGTCACGAGCAGCTTGCAGGTAAAGCCACAAGTAAACTCTTAAAGAGATAATGGAGAATTTGAAAGTTTATTCATTGCAAACAAGACAAAAGGCAGTCCAAAAGCAGAACATAAAAAATTAAAATTAGAGAGGGAGTGCTATTATCCCTATATTTGTAAATAAAACATCATGCTGTTATATTCCTGAAAGTGATTCGAGCATCAGGATTTCTTCAGGAATCTGAAATCCGATAAACAGATTCACACTTTCTGTTAAGTGCTAAAAATCTCCACCAACAGCTATCAGTATTGCAAACAATCTGGGACCTGAAGTCAGAGTGTCTTTTGCACTTCTCTCTAGAAGCATTAGAATCCCAGGCCAAGCTGTATCTAGAAGGAATATGTGGGTGGCCAAACTACACTAGGAGGAACCAAAACCATTCTGTCCAGGGACATTAGCTCAGGTTAAGACAAAGTGCACATGTAGGGCAGAAAGGCTACTCCAGAGCTGATGCCAGAACAGGAACAGACAGATACAAAATTAACAAAAAGAACCTATCCAGCTTTAACCCCATCTACCTCAGTCCGACTGAAGAAATTTTAAAATAATATTTAAATGAATGACTATTTAAAGAATCATTAATATCTGCTTTTATCGCAGTACATCCCATCAGAATAACCAGTTTTTAATCCATTCAACAATGGAAAAATTCCTTTCCAGTTTTCTAGTAAAGGTGATCCAGAAGAAAATCTATACATACACTCAGGTCACTTAACCTGAGAGTACCTATTACTGTTAGAAGATTTCGTACACACCAAATCACTG
>NW_010110207.1:2192-6003 GCF_000699245.1 Pterocles gutturalis | reverse complement strand
TCTTTCCCTGTGTCTACACAGTACCATGCATTATTCATGCTCCTATCAAACAATTTAAAGCCACGTAACTCAGAGGTTACTCTACAGAGTTAACAGCATGGAACACATGAAGCATGATGGACACTAGAGAGAGAGAGAGTGTCCTCTGATGGCAAATACCAGAGCAGCTTTGTTTACATAAGCATTTACACCACCCTGAAGTACCATGAAGCTCAGCACAGTGCACTCCAGCTAAAGTGCACTCCATAAAAGCCTACCAACGACAGCTCTGCCGAAGTCAACATGATACCAAGCTAGCAGGTTGAAACGCCTGCTTTCACAGCAGATCAAAACAAATTTCTGCAGCACCATTTCTTCTAGCGCTATTTCAAGCACGCAGTGGAATACCTCCTACAAACTCCTAACGCACCCCATCAGCTCTTTACTTTCCATAAGGAAGCTGAAGGCTACCTGCCTGTGTCACCTGCTATAGGAAACTCTTGCAAAGAAACAGCAGCAGCGCACAGACTGCTTTTGCACCTGGGCAACAATTTCCTCAATGTTTAATTTGGACAGGATCTGTTCTTACACAACATAGGTAAGGTTAGTTGGCTCCACAGGGAAGCAAATACAAGAGTGACAAAAGGTTAACTGCAGTTCTTTATCTTTTTATAGTGATGCCTGTAACTGTATTTAAACAGGGAGTGGCAGATGATACTATATAACTGAAAGTCTGGTAGACAGCATTTTTTTTTGCCCTGATTTCACCAGCACTCCTCACTGGTGGCAAGAAACTTTCCATTAGTTTATCAGTCCACTTAGTCAAATGCATGGCACTTACCTGCCAGGAAATTTACAACTATCTTAAAGCTCTTAAATCTTGCTGTCTCTCATGATTTCATCTACATCATTGCAGGCAAACCACACAGCTCTGGAGATCACTGTATGATCACAGTTTTCTCTGGTGACCTAAAAAAGTAGTCCAATGCCAGGAGCCAAAGAGTTTTCTCACTGAAATCTTCCCTCCCTGAAGAAAGGTAACCATTGCAGCTGTTAAGAACTGCATACAGAGCATGTTTGAATGGCAGAACACAGAACCGCTTGTCCGATAACAGGAACACCTGCTCCACAGTAGAGATAACCCCCCTAAAGACGACCCAGTAAAAATAAACCTTTTATTTTCACACAGCATGGGGGACCTAGTTGTTGCCGTTACAGTGAAGATCACCAGAAGGCATAATGGGACCCTGAGTGAAGACCACTGAAAACCCCAGTTTCCTTAATAAACATATTTTCCAAATTTTACTTGGCACTTCACAGCTGCAAGATGGTTTGGCCACTTCACGTTCACTTCAGCTCACTTTGCTAATCAGAAGTGCGGTCCACGCTTATCTAGCCCAGGAAAACCTGCTCGTTTCACAAGTGCACTGAAGTGATCAACTTTAGGGTAGCCCACACTGGAAATCAGTCACTCCTGAGTTAAAACAGGCTTGTTCAGCTCTAGCAAGTGCAAGTGCACTTCAGTCCTTAGATACCAACTGTTTTACACCATGCTTAGCAAAACAAGCTTTCCAAAGTTTGCTTTTATATCAGCTGATGAGTGACCAGCAAATACAACTGCCCATGCAGCAGTCTCCAAGAGCTCTGCGAGGAGCCAGAACCCAGCGTTCAATGGCAGTAGCAGGGTCTAGGGCACTACCAGTCTAACTGCCAAAGAAATTTGCCTAGGAAGCACGGTAAGCCAGTTTTTCTATTTACTTCTGGCTGGCAGAGAGCAGAAAGGTTTTCCTCTCACTTTTGCCAAGCCCTTCCCCTCCCTCCCCAGCCTTGGCAGCACAGAGTCTGCTAAACCATCCTCTTCCTTATTAGCTTTCACCAGCTGCAACGTGAAGCTGACAATCCTTGACAGCTTCATAGCTGCCCCCAGGTCAGAATGGCAAAGCCGATCATCTTCCTCTGCTGAGGAGGACACGAGCAGCAGTCTGGAAGGCAGCACAGCATCACTCCCCACTCAGCTCATCATCAGGGCTGCATTTTCAGCATTACCAGCTGGAAACTTTAAGCTTCATTGTTCTAAAGGCAAAATTTACAACCCCACACTTTCCAAGAGGACCATTGTCACAAACCATTTTTCAATCCTAGGTTTGCAGCTGGTTTCTCATTCCCAACCCACCAGCAGGCAGGTACATTCCCTCCACTCCAGCCAGCTGGCAGCAGAGGGCACCACACAATCACCTATGTGATTTATATACTTCCATCATGCTCACGAGTGAATTTATAGAGCACAAATTACTACTACAACAAGCTACAGGGTGACTCCATAAAGCATGGATCATATCAGATAGAAACGCATGCCATGAAAGGCATCTCATTTGCTACAATGCTTTTAGCCAGCCATTCAAGAAAGAGACCTTCAAGCTTAATATCTCCAAGTTCAAATGACACATTCCCATAACAACAGGTATCATGCAGAGTGCAGGTCTCCAGCCTGACCAGACAGCTACAGAGGAGTATCTCTGCAGAGTGCTAGAAGTCACATAAATACTTGCATTAGCCCAAGCATAAACCACTAGCCCACAAACTAAGTAATCTGTGTTTTACGTGCTGCAGGACTACTCAGCAATCGAACGTTTCAGCTGAGGATGCCCAGCAGCCTCTCAGGCAGACAGCAGAGATTCACAAGATAAAAGCTGCATTTCTCTTGCTTTTTCCTACCCCCACACCTACATATCGTCTGTTTTTACCTACTGAATACTTGTTAAAAAAAGAAAAAGATGAAACTACACAAAAGTCAATCTGCATTACATGAGCATACCAATACATGCATACTGGTGAGGAAAAAAAGTACAATCATGAAGTATAAGAAGCTTCTAAGCTAATACTTTTGCAGCAGAAACACTTCAGTACCTTGATACCACCATCCCCATTTAAAGCCACGACATTAGCTAAGCCTGTTACACACACCATGAAAATAAGGACTTCCTAGCTCCTATCCTCTGCGGAACGACCGTACGTACACCATGATAAAGGACACTCCTGAGCATGCAGCTGTAGTGAAGAGTAACTCAGTGCCTCAGCTTTTCTACAGAGATCTGCAGCACGACCTTGAGGCCAGGACCTTGATGACTTAAGGCCATCCCCTCTCTGCGGAGCAAGAAGCCCCCAACAGAGCTGCAGAAGAACAAACCCCAAGACAGAAGGGAAGAACACAGACCTCATCTACCTTATTAAAACAATACATTATTTTCAGCCACATAAGGTTTTTTCAGCCTTAATGTTTCCCCTGAACACGTAAATACAGAAGCAATTAGCTGCCTAGGCACTTCTGCAGAAACCATTTAGCATAATCTTTCCTAGAATATATTTACCTGGCTTCCAATGGCTTAATTTTCTGACATGTTTGTTTCAGACACTGGAGAGATTAAATAAGGCAAAACAGCTACAGTGGTATGTTGCCATTTTGAAAGTAACATGCAGCACAAAACAGACAAGGAAACAAACTCCTAGGAGGTTATAAACTTCAAAATTTTAGCACGACTCTATGTTCTAGGAATTGCTTTATAGCTTTAATTCAGCTGCTTCTTACTTTCCCCCCTTTTGCTGTTACTCTGAAAGATAAAATTACTGATTGAAACAGCAAACACCATTTAAAGAGAAAGAATGAGCCTGGACAGAGATTTCATTGAAAAGCTCAATTCTGTATCACATCCGAAACATCCTCAATTCAAAGATTAGTCCACACAAAAAAAGCAAGTTAAAGCCAGAAACAGAAGAAAATATTTTCTGACTGCTATGAATATCATCTTTTATGATATAGCCTCCTATCATCTAG
>NW_010110207.1:0-2178 GCF_000699245.1 Pterocles gutturalis | reverse complement strand
TCCGAATGGCTTCGAGAACAGGCAGACAAACAGCATATTCATTTACAAGCTGGAAGCTGATTAGCGAGTACAAAACCATGAATGCTTGTCAGGACCAAGGAAGAGAGGCTGGAACCACTGAGTCTGAGGATGCCCAAAAATCACTCTGCAGTCAGCTGGCAGACAGAAGAGAGGCTGGAACCACTGAGTCTGAGTATGCCCAAAAATCCCTCTGCAGTCAGCTGGCAGATAACTCTATGACAACAGTAAAAAAAAAAAAAAAAACAAAAAAAAACCCACCTAAAAATTTGGTCTGTCTTTATTCTCCTTCATCTGAAATTATTTTTGCCAAGACAGCCTGTTGTCCTTTAGGGTATGTTTTCCCCTGCTCAGTGTGACAGCAGCTATCATTTCAGGGCCCAATCCTTAACAAAAATAGGCATGTGATACAAGTATATCTTCACTCACAGACCCACTCCAGCCCATAACTCTACATTAATTGGACTGGAAGATGACACCTTCAGCCTAAAACCCAGTAGCTCTGATTTACACAAGTGCAGAGAGGTTTTACTGCAAATTCTCTTGCAAGTTGCACAGACATTTCCTGCCCAGCTCAGCACACCATCAAAACAAAAACAGATCTCAATTTACTGACAACTGCCATACTTTAAACAGACATAAAGAAAAACAGAGTCAACCTTCTGTGCAACATGGGCAACACAGGATGTGAAAACACCAAGAACACAACATACACAGAAATCAGCGGTGATGCACTGCACCCAAGGAACTGCTGGGCTCAGAGCTACCCAAAGCCCACGGTTCGAGGACAATAGTGGGAGGTGTCCCTGCCCATAGCAGGGGCATTGGAACTAGATGATCCCTAAAGTCCCTTCCAACCCAAACCATTCTATGATTTTATGAAGACCAAAAGTAAAAGTATGCTTGTCACAATTTTTTTATCCCTTATACTTTTAACCAGAATTAACTGCTACTTCCAACAAGGAACTTTGAAGCCTCCTAAGAATAATTTCCAACTTTCTCCTCTGGAAGACATGTGATTTTGCAATGGTCTTCATTTCACTATAACACTATACCACATGAAGCTATGGAGCAGCGCGGACTACAGCGCTCAAGTTTTATCAGCCAGGTGAAACAGACTCCCTGCATCCAACAGAAATACAAGCATAGGCAGCAACATCAGGAACTCCAGGCACGTAATGATCGCTGCGTACATTAAAGGGATTTCTGTGCAGGTTTGAGGATCTGCTACAAATGTATGTGTTACGGCAGGTAACAGCTGACCCCCTTCCCTACCAGCACGGGACATTACAAGGATATGATCATGGTTATACCTAGACTTGCACTAAATGCTTGAATTTGAAAAAACATTTCTTCTGGGAAGGAAGAGCTCAGCCTCAGTTTGACTACACCTCTGAGAGCCTTCCCTTCCTCAGAGCAGAAATTGCCACAGTAGGTTTCTCCACCTTTATGGTGCAGTCATAGTGGCAAGTCTCCAAGGAGGAAAAGATTTAGACAACTAAGAGTTTTAAGTGGTTTTGAACAAGCAGAGCCTTGTAGCACGGCAGCTGAACTGATAGTTACACTGACATTTCAAGCTTTCAAGTCCCAATCATCCCTAATGGTACAAAGCCAAACCCAGAAGGGGATAAAGCAGTTACGTAGTCGAAAGTAAACGCAGCTAAACTGAGCTTCCACGTGTCTAATTTGGGTGATCCAGCTTTCCTGTCTCACACACTAAGCAGAAGGGTTTGTCTGTTAAATTTACTACTACACCAGCGGGACAAGAAAGGAATGCAGTCATGTGCTACGACCTCGGCAGGCCACGTCTCCAGCAGGCATCATCCTCTGCCTCTCTCCGGAAGAGTTATCCGCTTCTCTTTTCCCAAAGGAGGGTCAGTACACAGACATAATCTTCAAGCTTCACCTGGTACCTGCTGCTACCTCTTGCCTTCAGCTCTGCAGGGACCCAGAGGTGATGCTCGGTCCCTGTCCGCTTCCAAGGCAGGTGAAGAGAAGCGGCACAGACGGCGCACCCCTGGGGGGCTGAACCACCCTCCGCCTCTGTGCAAGGCTGGGACAAGCTCCGCTTCCTTACTCCTTGGAGCAAGGAGCAAAGCCCTCGCTTGATTCCCTTATCAAGCTCAGCCAAAAAAAGACCCTCCGCTCCCCACATCCACG
>NW_010110206.1:0-357 GCF_000699245.1 Pterocles gutturalis | reverse complement strand
CCCTCACCCCCCTCCCCGATGACTTTTTTTTTATTATTATTGTGTGTGTGCTCTTGGTTAGGGAGAGAAACCTTGATGTCATCGAGAAACCTGTTTTGTAAGAGCGTTACACGCTCAATTTAACAACAAGTCTACCCCCCGAAGTGCATGAAATGCTATAAAGGACTGGGACATTAGCAGACTCAGGCACCCTGTAAAATAGAGTAAGTGGGCCAGTAGGTTGCCTTTTTTTTTTTTTTTTTTTTTTTTTTTTTTTTAATGGGAAGAAGGACCATGTTTGTTTAACAGACACCTGGTTCAGGGGGGAAAAACAGCAACCTATAAATGACATTTCTCCTTGAAGGCTGGAGTGCCGGG
>NW_010110205.1:51606-58944 GCF_000699245.1 Pterocles gutturalis | reverse complement strand
GAAGCCAAAAGCTTCTTTTCTCTTGGGGAGAGAGATCCGGCAAATCCTCGGAGAGGGGCGCGGCGGGGATTGCACGGGGCACCGCGCTGCTGCATCCTCACCCCAGCACCTTTCCATGCTGTTGTTCATCCATGTGTGTTACAGCGCTCAGATGTTCTCCGTGCCTCTGTTTCTGTCTGTTCGCGTTAAACAGCATGAGGCTGCGCCGGCTGAGGCTGGAGACGGATTCAGGGCTGAGCACATCTTTGCTCTTTCTCTGTGCACAAGCGTTACCAACTTTTTAGCCCCGAGTATCACACCGCACCGACCTCAGTTGGCGCAGATAATGGGAATTTTCTGAAATTCGGCGTTGCTTTCTCAAATGTTGACTGTGACGTTGTAATTTCTGAGCAGCTCTCTGGCTCGTGCCATTGGTCAGCTTTCCTCCCCCCAGAGACGTGCTCCGCGTGTCGGTTCACGGTGCTGGCTCGTAGCTAGCCCTACGCTTTTGCCTTTTAAATAAAGTCAGAATTGGTTTGCTTGAAAATAGCTCATAGAAGAGATTAAGTCCGTGGAGCAATCGCTTCCAGGCTGTGCAGCAGTGCTTATATCATCCCGGGCTGTTGGGAAGGTAAATTAATCCCCAGGGAACAATCCTAAATACCTGAGTCAATGAAGAGTTTGCACATAAAGCGGCTTTAGCGTAAAACAGTGAAACCGATGTTGAAGATGAACACAAATTGACCATCAGAGAAGGGGACAGCAGGATTTGTTAGCTCTTTTTTCTTTTTTTGTTGCTCCATCTAGAGAAAACTTATTTTGACAGGTAATTATTGTATTTCTCTTCAGTTTGATGTTTTGGAAGATGAGTGATTTCGGCTGCTGATGTGTTTCTGCAAAGATTAATTAGTCATACACTGAGATAGGTTTTGAAAATTAATGGATTTTAATGGAGCCGTGGATTCTTCTTGTCCTGTAAATAGATGTGTAGCGTGCCTGGCACTGCAGACCCAGCCTTTGCAATGGAGAATTTCTAGAAAACCATTCAAACATATTTCTTCATATTAAATAATTGGAAGGAGCAAGAAAAAAAATTCTGTGAACATCTGTTTCTTGTTTTTATCTCATTTTCCTGTGCTGGAGTGTAAACGTGTTTACCTGACAGCAAGCCTGTGGTTAAATGCCAACAAGCAAATCCTGAGTCTGAGCAGCTGCGTGTGTTGGGTTTAAATTTCAAAATATGTTACAAACAACTAACTTTTGGAACGGTCATAACTACAATGCAAAATTAAAAGATATGAGGAGCACCGATAATATTTTTTTTCCCTTCATAATTTCTGCTCTTTCTGGAATTGCATCTTCAAATACAACGCTGCACATAATGTTTCATTCTCTTTGTAATTCCAAAAGGCTTTTAGCAGGATGAGCCAAACCATCGTAGCCTAGCTGTCCTTCTAGAAGTAGTAAACAGAGGATCGTGGAACTAAATTCCACGATCTCTGATTTATGTGAACGTGGAAAATACGATGAACATCGTTTCTGGCTCTCGCATTGCCCAAGTCCGCGTAGAGCAGCGCGGGTTCGAGCCGCTGTTACTCATTTGGTTTGTTATTTCTCCCTTCAAGCGACTTTGACAAGCTACTCAGAAAATGTGGAACGCACTAAGTATGGAGGAGAAAGCAGTAAAGAGCTGGGATCTGGAGGAAACCTGAAGCCTTGGCAGTCCCAGAAATCCAGCATGGACTCCTGCTTGTACCGCGTGGACGAGAACATGACGGCCTCCACCTACAGCCTGAACAAAATCCCCGAGAGGAACCTGGAGACGGTCCTGTCCCAGTCGGTGCAGTCGATTCCGCTTTACCTGATGCCACGGCCAAATTCAGTAGCAGGTAAGAAAGAAATATTTTTGCCATTAGGTCACAGCAAGACACGGTACATGCATGTCACAGCTCTTTTCGTGTTCTCGTTATCCAAAGAGAAATCTCTTTTTCGTAGTCATCGGCATTAAGCGTGACAAAAATTGTCTTTTCAGTTGACTTCTTGCTTCTAAATGGAAAACTGGTTCTGATGATGCTTACTGGTTATGTCAGCAATCTGTGGTCTCTTTTCTACAAAATTGTGCAACTGTAAGATTATTGGAGAATATATTTTAAAAAAAAAAAGATTCTTTGCTGTCATTACACTGCAAATACTCCTGGGTTTAAAGTACTGCAGAATTCCAAGGCATCGTAGCCATCTCTGCAGTTTCAAAGGATTCATGGCAAGGAAAATCAAGTGTCTGATCTTCTCTGAAGATCTTGAGAACTTTAAAGTGAAGAGAATGATATATCTTAAATATCTTCCAAAATGGCACCAAAATGTTCTGTCTCAGAGCGGGGCAACGCATCCCAGCTGGAAGCAGTTCTCCCAACACGTCTTGGTCTCGTCTTGCGCTTTGTTGCAGAATATTTCTGCAGAAACAGTGAAAAGCACTTTTTTTGGTAAATACTTTCTCTAGGAAAAAAAAAAAACAAAAAACAAAAAACCTGCAGACTCTTGTGTACCTTAAAATACCCCAGTGGGATGTTGGGTTTGGTAGAGCTCTGCCGGGTCTCGGTAAACCCCTGCGATTCCTGGGTTCCCCTGGATACGGGATTTTAAAAGCCCGGTGGTGGGAGCAGCACGAGCACGTCCTTCCGTCACCCCGGGGGGAGCAATACCCAGTGAGTTACTGCAGCCAGAAGAAAAGTCGTTAGGCGATTTGATGGAATTAAGCCAGAAGCAGCTGTGAAGGGCACTGCTGTGTGCCCGGGCAGCGAGACTTGGAAGAGAAAGGGGGGAACTGTGCTGCAAAAAGGTCGGAGGAAAGGATCCCTTCTGCAGGAGCAGAACTGAAAGGGCTCTGGGTCACGTGTGGCTTACGGACCAGGAATTGCTCCAGCTTGGCTACAAGGTAAAGTACTGCTTGTAAATTAGATGAAAATTAAGCAAAATGTGAGCGGAGCCTTTATGCACTAGGGAAAAAAAAACTTCAGGAAATTCAGGGACCAGAGCTGCTGGTTCTTTTCTCCTGATATCCCCCATTAACAGCTCTCGGTGACAAATAAATTAGTGCCACCACACTTCAGAGCCCCCCTTTAAAGCCAGCAGGGGAAGCTCAGGCGCTCAGTCCCATTCCACCTTCAAATTTCATCACGCCTTTTCAAAGCTAAAAATGCAGTTGCGCTCCTGGAATTGGTTTCATGCACCATTTGCAGACTCTTTATAGATGCAGAGAGGAGCCCAGCCTGGCTCAAAATTGTCTTTTTTTTCTTTGTCTTTTGATATAGAAAAGGTATTTTTGATCTCCCTAGGGAATCTTTTAAAGATGTTCTTATTGAGTTAGCATTTCTCTTGCACTTTTTTGCTCACAAGTTGGTGGAGCTAAATATTCTTTCTCGGTTGTGTCTGTCAGGAGTTCCAAGGGGTTTTGTACAATCTCGATTTTTTTGCTATTTCCTAAATTATCCTATTTCTGTTATTTTACTTAGAAAGTCCCTATCAATCCCTAAAGAGAAGTGGTTCCCTTGACTTATTCCTCTTCTCTTTGGAGAGAACACTTGTTTGCCAGCCTGAGAAATTTCAATTTTCTTCAGCGACGTTGCATAAAACCAGCTGGAATGACCCCGTTGTGTGGCTTTCATCTTGGAAACCAAACCGTGTCCCACTCCAGCTGCAAGGAACAGTGGCCCTTCATGGCTATTGGCCTCGGTTTGTCGTCATCTCTTGGAGAAGATTCACCTGGATTTACGGCAGATTTTCAATGTCGTTGCTTTTGGTTTGACCAGCCTGAATTCGGAGTTTTAAGGTCCGATGGGTGAATTTTCTGAAAAGCTTCAGTGGAACTGTTCAGCCACATTGGACGTGAAAATAAGGGGAAAATGGGATGTTTTGCTGGGGGTTAATTCCTGCATCTGAGAGGTCCCAGCACCCCCAGCTCTGCCGTTTGGGCACGGCCGCGTTTCCTGGCGTTCTGCTGCTGTTAAACCCTCCTGAGGCTCTACGTTGGCGTAAATTCTTGTAATCGTACTGACCTCAGGGAGCTGAGACAACTCCAGTGACGTGGGGATCTTATTATTGGGGAAGGAGTTGTAAAAATCAAGTTTTAGTCCTGGCAGCCTTAGACTTACACTTATTTAAAAATTCACTCAACTGGCGAACTCCATCCCCAGCTATGTAAAATGTAGAGTATTATCAGATTAGAACCACAGGCAGTCACATTAACGTTTCAGGATTTTAAAGTAGTATTTTAAATCATTTGTGCATGGGGAAATGATTATATTTTCTGTTAACCTCAGTGTTGGAAGTCAAATCCATTAATACACTTTTTCCTTTTATTTAACGAACGCTTTGTTAGGCTGTGTTCATTTAACAGGAGGGGAGACACCCACAAAAAAAGCAAATTAAAAATTCTCTTCGCTCTAATTAAGGAAATTCCCTTCCTACATAGTCCGGATAAGGGAGCGCTGGGAGGTACGTGGTGCCTCTCCTTTGCAGCACAAAGAAACGTCGCTTCGTTCTTCCAGTATTAACAGCGATTTTTCCTGCTGTGCGGCATTCGGAAAGGATAACCCGGTAATCACCAGTTCCAACTGAAACCCCGAATCTTGAAGCTTTAAAAAAAAAAAAACCAAGAGAGGCAGGAAATGGAAAGGAACAAAGAAGTGGAGTCAAGGTGACAAGTGTCCGTGCTAGGGGTGACGATATGGAAAAATCTCAGAATTTCACCAACGTGCACGGAGCCGTGTGTGCGCCAGCTGTGATGGCGATGGCAAAGGGTCCCGAGCTAATCTGGAGATCCTCTGCGGTTATGGCACTGAGAGCAACAGCAAATGACCAAAAAAAGCAATTAAAACTCCTTTTTTGTTGCATTTACCTCTTCTTCAGGGATTTGAGCGGCAGTTTCAGGAAGACAGGCAAGTTGGTAGCAAGATTCTTTCAAAAAAACCTCAAAAGTTAAAAAAAAAAAAAAAATGGTCTTTGCCTCTGTGTGGTGCTGAACTTTTTCCCTGTTGGGAGAGACGGTGTGTGCTCCGAAATGAGAGAGGGCTGCAGTTTCTGGGAGGTTGTGATCCAAGAAAAAACTGAAAGCTTCAACTGCATTTTCTTCCTACTCCATCCCAGGCAAATACGCAGAATAATTTATTTTATTCACTTGAGCGTTTTTCATACTAACTCTCAGAAAGACGCTTGGCATTGGCGTTGGGCATTCAGATTTTTGAATGAATACAAATTTCTTAGGAAAGTTTAATATACACAGTGAATGTTTCATTCCATTTCCATTACCCGTGCGCTGAAACATGCAATCTTGCGTTATTTAGACCACACGCGTGGCTCACAAGGTCTCTTTAAATGTCACTAGAGAATTAAAATGCCCGTATATAATACCAGCTCCTCTCTTTTTTCCTCTTGGAGGATATAAAACACCAACAAATATGTTATTAGTTACTAATTTAAATTCTTTATCCATTAGAAAAGTGTGTCTTTGAAGTTGAGGGCAGGGTTTGCATAAATAAATGGAAATTGGGTCTTGAGAACGCGGTGAGTGGCGGTTATCTCGGAGCATCCTGTGTCCTGGTATTTGTGCTGGTCCTCAAAAGGGTGTTTCTGGCAGAGATCCCAGTGTCTGGTCGACCTGCCAACCTCTGCCTGCGCCGCACAAGGCAGAAGCACAAGCTGATGGTACAAGAAAGGTTCTAAAGGGTGACTTCAAAAGCGCGACTTTCAGAAGAGCGAATACCTGTAGGGTCAGCACAACACGAGGTCAGGCAGCGGTGATGAAAGCGATGGGAAGAAACTGGTTATAAAAATAGGTTTCTTACTGTAGAAGTGTGTTGATGTTTTTTCTCTGTTCCGTGGTTTCCCTGGAGGAGTCCAGGAAAGGTCACGGAAAGCGGGCGAGAGCGGTGATCCGCTCCGGAGCCACCAACCTGGGAGATGTGAAACCGCCGTGGGACCCGTTGAGGACCACACGGGAGGCAGCGGAGCAGAAGCTTTTGAAGAAAACCTTTAATTCTGCCCGAGGGAAGGAGAATGGATACAGGAATAGCACAGAGAGAGATGTAGGAAATGCACCGCAACCTGGGGAAAGGAGGCTCTAATGAGGTCTGTCGTCGGGCGCCTGCTCTTGCCAGCCCTGCGGTGGTTGGTGCACTGCAGCCTGACACAAATTTGGACCTTTCTTCTTTTTTTGCTTTCAGTGTGGGGTATGGTTAAAGTCTGAAGTAGATGCAACTCTTCATATGAGTTATTCCAAGGAGAGGGATAAAATGAAGGTACTTCGGATAAACCCCAAAACTTTGTATTGTCCTGTGTTGGACTGTTTCTTCATAACTTGGATGAGATATCGACCCAAAAGTGATGTCATTGAATCTGAAGCGTATTTATTAATGGAGCTATAAGGAATCGGAATTTAGGGTACACAGAGAGTATCTTACCTTAAATAGTGCAGTCTGATCCGTGCATCAGTCGTGGCAAGCTGAAGCTGTTGACTCAGACAAGATCATCTCCCCCAGGAGACCCTTTCTCCAAACTCCTCTTTACCCTTTGCTAGGGGAGGTTAGACTTGGTTCATCTCAGCTGTGCTGACTCAGTGGAGTTACGACTCTGTGTATTTTGGTTAAAAATTAGAAAATAACCAGAGTATTAGATCTGAAAGCAGGTTGTGATGTGGTCCTTTCCTTTCTCACGGCAGCCACCAGCTCAGCCCACTTGGAAGATCTCGCGTACCTGGACGAGCAGAGACACACTCCCCTGCGCACCTCCCTGCGGATGCCGCGGCAGAGCGTGGCCGGCGCCCGCACACAGCAGGACCTGCGAGGTAGGGGGGTGCTGGGGGCCTGGGGGGCTCCAGGAGGGTGCTGAGGGCTCTGGGGGGGAGCTGGTCCTGCGGCCACTTCACCCACATCCTCGTGAAAACCCTGGAGGAGGAGCAGTGTATGTTCCGCGCTGCCTCTCCACGGGGATGCGGAGCAGGCGGGGTTATTTCCAGTGTCCCTGGTGGTGTGGCCAGGAGAAAAAAAAAAAATAAAGAACAAAGTACTGCTGACTTGTGTCTGGTCGGGTTGCTGCCCCATCGCTCCATGATCAGCAAAGTGCCGTTGGTGTAACGTTTTGGGGTTGCTTTTCTGGGCTGACTTAACTGTCTTGGTTTGCCAGACGCACACTGCGTGTAGCCGTGGTGTAAAGGTGGAGTACAGAGGAGTCGTAGCACTGAGTTGGCCCGAAGGCTGAGCAGCCTGACTTTTGAGCATTAAACCCAGGGTGCAACGCTGCAGCCCCCACACCACCTTCCAGAGCTGCTCCGCGCCCCGGGGCAGGGTGATGGGCGTCTCCTCCCTG
>NW_010110205.1:41180-51561 GCF_000699245.1 Pterocles gutturalis | reverse complement strand
GGGCTGGGCTGCGTGTGCCAGCAGAGAGCCTGGGTCTGAACCTCTCCATCCAATGCTCCATCACATAAGGAATATTCCTGCAAAAGATCCCCAAATTCCTCCCTCTGCTTGCTCCCCTGCCAGCCCTCCATCAGTCTCTGAACACCGCAGGGATCATACTTTGATAGTTTCTAAAAAAATGAGAAATTTTCATGGGCTGCTATTTTTTTTTTTTCTTCTTTTTTTGATCAAAAGCAAAGGCTTACAGCCCCTGCTCTGCAGCGTACCAGCAGGGAAGGAGCGGAGCGCGGTGTCCGGGGCCACTGTCCCTCTTACGGCCGCTCACAATGCCGGCATTCAGGCAGCCCTTTGACTTCTGAAAGGCCTTTTGAGAAGGGAAATTTTTGTGGTTCTTCCTGGCAAATTCCACAAAAAAGACATTAGCGATGAAAAGAGGAGCCAGGGCTGACATTTTAGTGTTTTGTTTATTTCCAGGCAGCTCCAGCTGGATTCACCCCATGTCCTTGGGGATCCAGCCCACCCTACAACCTCCGTTCCCCTTTTAATCTGAGCACAGTCTTTGCGTCCTCAAACTGTCCCCGTCACAGCCCTGCCTCTGCACATCACCAGCTTAATGCTTCACAGAATCCCAGGATGGTTTGGGTGGGAAGGGACCTCAAAGCCCACCCAGTGCCACCCCCTGCCGTGGGCAGGGACACCTCCCACTAGCCCAGGTTGCCCAAAGCCTCATCCAGCCTGGCCCTGAACCCCCCCAGGGGCATCCACAGCTTCTCTGGGCACCCTGGGCCACTGCCTCACCCCCCGCACAGGAAAACATTTCTTCCTCACATCTCATCTCCATCTCCCCTCTTCCAGCTTCAAACCCTCACCCCCCGTCCTGTCCCTGCACCCCCTGATCCGGAGCCCCCCCAGCTCTCCTGTAGCCCCCTTTCAGCACTGGGAGGTCTCCCCAACGCCTTCTCTTCTCTTCTCTTTCATCCCCATCATCTGTCCTTACACAGATGAGTAAACAGCCAAGAACGCTGGATTAGGACTTTTTCAGGTTGTTGCTGTGCCATGAGACTGGTTTGTTCTCCCCTGTGCGTAGAGAGAGGGGTTTCTGTTGGCGGCACATTAAACTTCTATTTTCTCAGGGGATTTTGAGCAAGTGCCCACCATCCGCAGGGAAGGAAACCAGGAGCCAGCGGGTGGCAGGTTGGGTTTTCGCTCAGCACTGCAAGCACGACCTGGTCCAGCCTGGTTGGGATTTCTACCAAGTGCACGAGCCCCTAGCTGGAAGAAAAAAAGTGGGTTTGTGTCACTTTGGATCTCAGTCTGTAATGAAATCATACTGGCTGGTGAGGCAGTTATGAAAATGTATTAGCAGGCAGAAAGTGAAGAAAGCAAAGTTTGACAGACAAAATTTCCATATGTTCGAAAGGAGCAGCTTGCCAAGGCTTCGTAATTTGCAGTGATTGCGTCCAAAACATTAAACTTTATTGTAGGAACAGAATCAAATTGTTTTCCAGACACACTTTGTAAAACCATGTAGCACTACTTTCTTTCTTCTTTTTTGTTCTTTTTTTTTTTTCCTTCTTCCCTTCTTGGTCAAGGTTGCATGAGAATAGCAGTAGTGTTTCAGGTTTTTTGGAGTTTGCTCCTGATCCTCGTTGAGGTGCCGTGCTATTTTTACAAAGAAACAGAGAAGAAGAGGATGTGAAAAAACCAAACCACCACTATTTGGAAATGTTTTCCTTTCATTGAATATATGAGGGGTTTTTTTTTCCCCAAAATACTGCATGTTCCAGATATTACTGTGAAATAGCGTAGATCTGAGCTCTTTGTTCCAACTGGAAATCCTAAACTTGGGCTTAACTTTTTAATGTCTCTAGTCTTGGCACTGGGCTGAAATAGCAATTCCTGGAGCAGGGGACACGTTACAGCCCTTTGATTTGTTCCCAGTGTTCAAGAACCCCAGTGCAGAGAAACTAAACGGGCGACCGTCCCTGCTATTTTTTGTTAAAATTTCAGTTATTTTAACCAGGGGAGTAATTCAGCAATCCCAACAGCTCCGAGCACGACGAGTATCCGCCCCAGCAGCAGGTTTTTAATAGGATAGCAAACACAGCGTTGGCTTTTCCTATTTTCCGCCAGCGGGATCTGAAGCTATTTGGGGTTGCAGTCACCCAGAGGACGTGATGATCGCCATGGTGCTCCTTGGAGCAGGAGCCAGCTGGCAGCCGCATTCCAGGACACGACAGCATCCCCACTGTTGCCATCATGATTTTATTATTTTGTTTAATCCAAGAAGTAAGTGCCAGCACTGATGCAGAGTGTGAAGAACCATGGTGCTGGGGTGGGGGTTGGAGGGCAGGAGAGGATGGGGTGGCTCAGGCTGCACCGATATATCATTTACCAATCTAAGCAATACGGCAGTAGCATGCGATATATCATTTACCAATCTAAGCAATACAGCAGTAGCCTATTTTCCTTAAACTCTCTTTTAGCATTTTCTGGGGGTGTTTTATAGCTCAAGGCGTCCATTTCACACTCTAACCTTTTGGGTGAGAGAAGAAGAAAGAAAAAAGAAAGAAACCGAGCTTTGAGTCCAGGTCCCCGCCGTATAAAGCAGGAGCTTGGTTGGATCCCGTGGCTTTGATACTGAATCAGTCTCGTCTCCGCGTTAGCCCCCGAGACCATTTGGTACCTGTTAGATTCTGGCGTTCAGAGGAGCGTTATTGTACTTTCTCACCCCTAACACGATATATCACATGTGTACATGCACGTGCTAGTAAAGCAAAGCTGTAGCTTATCAAGCACAAATCTTAGCTTGATGGTTTCCAAATGGAGCCCTTTGTTTTTCTTTGATTTTTTTTTTAATTTCATTTTCCATATATAGTATTGGTGGCATAATGCAACCTAAAAATTTCCCTCATCAAACACGCTGCTGGAACGCTTCATTTGCGTCAATCAGACCGTTCCAGCTGGTGATCTCCGCCACATCCGTGTGCTTTTGCTCCTGCAGCATCCCATCCTCCGCTGCGATGCCGGTCGGTCCTGCTGATGCCCAGAGCCTGGCTGGTGCTGCCGGAGCCAGGAGCTGTGACGGGGACATGGGGACACGCAGCCCCGGGGCTGCCTCCTCCCCTCCCACCGGCAGCGATTTTGCTTCTCCCGTGCCAGCGCGTCCTGCTGCGCTCGCGTGACGGACCCAGCGAGGGAATCAAACGAGCTGCTTGTGAGCTCATGTGGTTCAAAAGCCATCTCCACCCTCGGCTGAATTTCAAGCACATTCATCATTTCCAAGTGGGAATGAAAACACAGCTCCTGTCTGCAGCATCTTCTGTGTCAGTTAAGGAAAAAAGGACGTTACAAATGCCTAACATTTTTAAATACAAGCTATTTTCCTTAGGCACATCTGAGTGCTTCCATCACTTTTTAACTTCTTTTTTAATAGCTTTGTGTGTATCCTCTCCCCATTACAGATCTCACAGGCAGAACACATCATATGAGCTGATCTAACGGCATCTTTGCACCGGATCTGTGCGTTGTGGATATCTTTTTAGGTGTACATCCCCTAGATAGCTCTTGACAAAGGGAGAGAAGGGCAAATACCCTCTCCCACCACCCCCAAATATCCCTGAAGAGGTTTCAAGGCTGGCTGGGGTTTAGTTGTACAGTTTATTATAATCTAATGCATTAAAAAAATGGGAAAAGTGACATATCAGTGTCAATGTTTTCAGGTGTTGGCATTGCCCCAGCGTATGTGATCTGTTGGGGGGTTTCCTGGGTTAAGCAGAGAGTCCTCTTTTCCATTAACCCCTTTAATTCTCTCCGCTATCATTGGGTGGGGGTGGGAACTGTGTGAGCGGGTGTGTGTGGTTTGGCCCCGAGCCAAGGGCTAACCCGTCACGGGGGGGTGGTATTTTTTTTCATTTATAAACTTTTTAAATAACTTTGCTTCGGTTGATTTAACACTTCCAAGTTCTCAAATTGTTTTTGTGCTGGTTGGATGGAGCAGGTGAACAGACCCGTTGTCTATCGATGCATTGACCAGACGGACGGTGCGGGGTCACAGGGGTGGCTGCCTCGCAAAGCGTCCCGTTCAGTCTGCGGCAGGGTCTCCAATTACAGTGACTTTAAGCAAGAAATTTCATTTCTTCAGCTACACCTAGCTGCAAACTACTTCTTCCTGTAAAATTCTCTTTGGTGGAATATTCTGTGAAGGAGCCAGATGCTTTTAACAACAAAGCTGGGGGTAATAAAGCAGCTTGGATTTTTTTCACCTTTTGCAATGAAAAGATTTCTAAGGAAGATAAAACAGCAATTTCTGAGCTGTAGTTTTATTATTAGCATCGATGTTTATGTTCTTTCCCTGTTTTTCTCCTTTCTAGTCCGCTTCGCACCCTACCGACCTCCCGACATCTCTCTGAAGCCGCTGCTCTTCGAGGTGCCCAGCATCACCACCGAGTCCGTCTTCGTCGGCCGGGACTGGGTGTTCCACGAGATCGACGCGCAGCTGCAGAGCTCCAACGCCAGCGTCAACCGAGGGGTGGTCATCGTCGGGAACATCGGGTTCGGAAAAACTGCCATCATCTCCAGGCTGGTGGCACTCAGCTGCCACGGCACACGGATGAGACAGATTGCTTCTGATAGCCCCCACGCCTCTCCGAAACGTAAGTACAGCGGTCCATGGATCTTCCAAGATTAGAGACCTTTTCCATCAGCTTTTATAATGGTTTTGACTGGAAAGATCCCATTTCTCGTCAGGCCCAAGAAATCAGCTCAGTCTCTGTTGCCAAGCAAAGGAAATACCTGTCAGCAATATTTACACTGCTCCTGTTCCAAATCTATTTTCTGAAGAGTCAAAATAATCTGTCTCTTATTTCTCTGACTTGGAAACATCACAGATTTTCTCTGATTGGGAAGACTCCAATTTTAATTGCCAATATTCTATTATTACGAATCCGTGCCAGTGCATTCTCCTTCCCGTATGGATTGTGTATCTCAGTTTCTCATGGTGTGGATGTTGAGGGTGGGTCGCAAACCCCTGCCGGCTCAGCACCCAGGGTCGCTCTACCTCCTACAGTCCCGCCCGATTCACATCGCTCTGTGCTGACACATTTGCAGGTGGGGATGACAACGTCTGAAAATCATTCAGCTCTCAGTAAGCAAGGAAAACAGGACTGAAAAATACTGGGTTAGGTACCTAAAGGTGTCTCTAAGGATCTGGGTCGCTGTATCTCTGTGAAGCTGTGGTCAGATCTGTTTACTGGAAGGCAGCACGCTTGGCCATGTCCAAGTGTCAGAAATGTCACCGAGTGCTGGCGTGTTGGACAGTGTCACTTGCCAGAGCGATGTGGACAGTGCACAGTGACAGGCAGGGCTGGTTTCTGGGTTTGAACGGCAGCTCTGCAGCACACCCACTGTACTTCTCCCCAGTCTGCTTGGAGGGATTGTGGAGATTAAAGAGACCACGGTCCTTAACCATTTCCAGACTGAAAGCTTGGGTATTTCCAGTGAGGACATGCCCAGCATCTTCCGTGCATGCAGAATGGAGATCCGTGGTCACACCTCACGTGCTGTCCTTTGGCACTCTGGTGTGTCCGTGGAGTCGAAGCTGAGTAACTCCTCAGTCTCACTTATTGGGATGGAGGTCTTCAGGATCAACCAAATAATTTGACTTTATTTCCTAAAGAGATCCCAAGTCCTAGTCAGGCTAAAGAAGATAATAATTTTTCTGCAGATGTCTGATTTTTTTTTTCCACGTGCTAGAAAAAAAAAATCTATTCTGCTTAGTAAAATCCATGTTTAACAATAAGTGGTCATCATACTGCAGCAGTTGTGCCATCAGCGTTCGTAAATGGTCAGAAGTACAACCTCGTACTCTTAATTCCCGTCTCTGAAAAATAATACAGGTGAGGGTGGTGTTGCATGCTCAAAATCAAGAATGAGCATCATTGCTGACACACATTCAGGGTTTAATTATGTAGGCAGTCCTCGTCCTCCTTTGTTGCTCGCCGTTAATGTTTGCATTGTGGTTTCAAGTCAGGCTGAAGGATGCATTGCAGCGATCGCCAGTACAGACTGGGCGTAAGAGGACTGGTGCTTTTAAAACATCCCTAAAATAAAGAAAACAGTCATTAGATATCATCAAGTTCTGCGTGTCTGAGTATCATGGAAAAATACAGTGTGGGTACCTAGGAGTGAAAATGAGATGTTTGAAAACGTTACCTGCAAAGGCCAGGTGAAGGGACTGTTGTACCAAGCTAATGGTGAAGCCAATTTCTGCTCTGCCAGGCAAAAAAAAGCCAGCTAAAAACCAGAAAGCAGTTAAACTTGGCAGAGATGGTTCCAGTGTAAGTCATTATTTGCTTGCAAGCGTTTTCCAGATCCTGGTGCTACTCCTGCTTCTCTCCCTCTGATCTCATTAAGAGGCTTCAGGTAGAGAGATTAGCTCTGCCTCTCCGTTTATTTATGTTATAAAATAGGCACATAATTCAGAAAAATTGGCTGTCTCCGCTGAAGGAGGACTTGGAACCAAATGACCAGCGATTGTTGGTAACGAGGGAAGATCTATGGGCAGAGCTGAGGAGCAGGAGAGCGCTGCACTGGAGGATCCCCAACTGGAAGGGAGAGCGTGCCGTCGAGAGCGCGCAGTTAACCCAATTATCGTGATGATTTTAAGGTCAATGAAACTATAGTGGAGAAGATGACTAAGACAAGCCAAACGCTTCATCTTCGTGGTCCTTCCCAAAAGTGCTGCTTCCAAAAGAAGCTTTTTGGGGAGCCCCTGGTCTGGCTGGACGGTGTCACAGGCTCTCGCTGCCTGAAATCCCAACCAGAGTATTTGTGGAAAATGTTTTATCTGCCACCAGTGACCTGCTGGTCTGTAATATGACATCGGTCGTGCTTGTGCTGTAGCCATTCATGGCCTCTTTCCTTGGGACAGATGTGGACGCAAACCGAGAGCTGCCCTTAACCCAGCCGCCTTCTGCCCACTCCTCGATCACCAGCGGGAGCTGCCCGGGGACCCCCGAAATGCGCCGGCGCCAGGAGGAGGCCATGCGGAGACTCGCTTCACAGGTACGGAAACATTTCTTTTGAGAGTTTTTTTGGTCCTTGGGAAAATGTCAATTTTAATGGAACCCATTGGAAGGTCTCCTGCCTTACATCGCTCGCTGCGCTGGAAAATGTGTGTGTTCCAGTGCTTACTGGGAGAGCCTAGAAAAAAGCTTCTGGAACAAGTTTTATTGCCCTAGGAAAGGTATTCCTGTAAAACAAAATTTCCATTACATCAAATACACTCCCAGAGAATTTATCTTTCCCAGCCGTCGTACTTTATCCTTACAAATGTTCTGACATGACACAGTTACCGGAGTAATTGGAATATTTCTTCAACGGTGAAAACAAAATTGCCGAGCGTTTGGGCAGCGTTGCCGCGGTGGGTGCGCTTTTGGCATTTTTTGGAAAAAGTCGAGAAAATAGATCACAGCCTTCCGAGCGATGCACAAATCGTTCGCTGTTGTGACAAGAGCAGATTGTACATAACACTATCACTTACTGGAGGTGAGATTTGCAGCTTGAATTTGATTGCATTACTGAGATTTATCCCTACTTTAGTGGTGGTGGGAAGATGCCATTATATTACTTTGAAATCCGAGGAGCTTGCTCCTCCTACACCTTTGGAGAGGATGCGAGCGGTTAATGCTTCCCTATTGCCTGCTCCCACTTCAGAGAGGAAAATATCAAGCAAAGTCTTTGTTCTAAATCCTTGCCAGGATGTGTTTTGCTTGGCTTTTTGAGCCAGATACTGCCTTGTCCTATCTGCTTTTCTGCAGCGCCCGGATGGCAAGGCGGGGAGCCTGTGATATCTGCGTAAATAAATATTCAGACTTGAGGTTCTCCTCTTCCACGTGGAGTTCTTGAAAGGAACGCGCTGGCCAGGTCTGGTTTTGTTCAGGACGCATTAGTCATCCTATTCCTTGCAAATCTGAAGCATTACAGGCTCCCAGAAAGGCCAGTAAAGTGTGCTCTCTCTGCTTAAATGCCTCATCTATCTCGACTTTCTTCCCTCGGGTGCTTAAGTAATGCTGCTGGAGATGCAGTTGATAAATGGATCCGGCTTTAGCTTCAGCATCCTCCTGAAAAAGGGAAGGGATGCGACTCGTTCAAACAACGTGTCAAATCCACCGCATAGATCATGCGCTGGAGCTTTTTTGCATCTCTCATCACTGTACAAAAGAGGAAGAAACGATCTTTATAGCCAAAAATAAAGTAAAAATAGGTTGTTGTAGCCTGGCTGCAGACGCCTTTAGGGAAGGGTTTGAAAGCCCTGCTCATCCCCTGGCCAAAATTCTTTTGCAGAACGAATCCTGTGTGTTGCTATCAGGACATAACAGATGAGGTAGGAAGATGTACAACCTCGTGTGCTAGCAGCAGGATTACGGACTTTCAGTACGATTGTTCATCTCCCAGTAAATCTCAACTACTGTAAACGCTGGCAGATTCCAGAAATAACCGTCACCGGCTTCCCAACACGAGCCCTTCGTGAAGAGATCAATGCCAGGGCTGAGGAGCTGACCTCAGAGCACTTGGAATCGCTTCTTCTCCCCAAATAGCTGACACAGCATGAGCAGCTTCTGCAAAGCTTCGTGGTGTTTAGCAAACAGTTCTGGGATGAGTCAGAGCAGCGGCACGGCACGATTCAGCACCCGGAGACCTTGGGTCTGTTCCCAGCTCTGCCGTTAGCCTTGCTGGGCTCCCTGGAGACCAGCAGCTCATCTGCCTGCCTCCCTTTCCCTGCCTGTTAAAGGAAGAGTGATCCGGGCAGTTAATGGTCCTTTGCTGTCTGGTGCTGGGAGGAATAAAGGGATGCTGGGAGGAGTACGTAAATAGGTATCGAGGTGTGGTTTGGTTTTCTCCCTTCGGAAGGGCAATTGTCTTCCAGGTCATGCCACGGTGTGTGCCTGGCTGAAGCCATGCCTTGAAATAAAGCATGTGATAAATCCTGATTGAGAGCTTCATTTCCTGCTGGAAAGGGAAATTTTTCTCAAAGTATAGGAGTTTTTTTCCTTTCCCTTCTCCTCCCTTCTCCCTTCTTCTCCCTTCTCCCTTCCCGAGCTCCACGTTCCTGCTGCCTATTCTTTATCATAAATAACAATTTGTATTTTATTGCATCAGAGGTTTTTCCAGCACTGCTGTGCAGCACACTACCAACAGTAAGTTTGATGGATTATCAAGCCTCAGGAAGAGAAATAAAGGCAAATAAAACGGTTTCGGATGTTTGTCAAAGTGATAGCTGGAAGTCGTGTGCCTGGTGCACTCTTAGTAACCTCCTGAGTAGTACAACTCAGCATCACCCCTGATGAATGCTTGCTGTCAACAGCAGATAAATTGATTTGCTTAGGGAGAGCCGTGCTGTATGATGGCCTCCGAGATAAAACAAACACTGGCTGTTCCACCCCAGCTGCGGGTTTTGAAGTCTCTGAGTGACATCGGGAGAAAAAGGATTACTGACCTGGCAACAGTATTGAAAATCCATTAAAACAGCGGCGCTGAGCCCTTTGTTCTGGGCGCAGTCGCCTCGTTCAGAAACTCGGTCGCATGCATCTGACCTGCCTTTGAGAGATCCTGAGAATCGGGTGTACGTAAGAAGCTTTGAAGATGCTGAACCCTTAAACAGGGATACACTGAGTGGCTTGGTAAAAATAGTAAAAATACTGATTTTTTTAATAGGAGAAATAGTTGGTGAAAACAATGTAGCTGCCTCATCTGAATGTCTGATGCACATTCTGCAGCAGGCGTTCTTGGGGGCAGTTTAGGAAAATGCTTCATGTAGATGAGCCAAAGGCTCTCTAAAGTCTAATCTGACAAAGAAAACAAGGAGAAAAAAAAAAAAAAGTGGAATGTCCTTTGGTGCAGGAGGAAGGAGAGAAGAGCAGCATGTTCCTGTATCAGTAGCTGTGGAATAAAAAACCAATTGCTGATGGCCTGCTTAAAACAGGTTTGGTTCAACTGGCTGAAGAAAAAAGCCCAAGGAAGCGAAGGACAGACGGACCTGTAGGTTAGTCTGGTTGGAAAAGGATTTCTTGGACATGTGTGTTTTATAGTTGGGACTAGAGTCAGAACTGAAGTAGGGAAGAAAGTGTTGACAGTGATGGACAACCCCAGTCGTCAGGAGTATTTTAGGAGATACATGAAACATCTGCGCGGAGCTAGATGAAGATCAGATGTTCCACCTCTGCTTGTATGGAGCAGGGCAGGATGTTCTCCGGTGGTGCTGTGGCCACTGTGCTAGGGAAATGCAGATCGTTACGAAAGCAGATTAATAATATACCGACGGTTGGCGCAGGCTCCAGCGCGCTGGTGGCAGCACGCCGTGCCTCTCCCCCACTCCGTT
>NW_010110205.1:35639-41149 GCF_000699245.1 Pterocles gutturalis | reverse complement strand
GCTGAAAATGTCACTTAGCCCCAAACTCGGGAGCTCTGTGTGTTTCTGATGGCAGAAATGGAAGGTGAACAGTTGCTTTTCTTCCTCTGGATTATTCAGGGTTGTCCTTTTCTGCCTGGTTTTCATGCAGTAAGATCTTGGGGTCAAGGGTTGCTTTTAGCTCTTGTTGTCAGAGGTTAATTTTAGAAATAAGTAACTGAGGACAGCCTCACAGGGGCTGTGCTCAGCCTTGCCGGGCTGGGAGGGAGCATTGTCTTGTTGTACTCTTGGGGAGCGCTTTGGAGTCACCCGTGATTTCCAGTTCCGTGTTCATCAGCAAACGAAGGGAGAAGAAAAATGCCCAGAAATGAGGCGACATAGAAAACCAGCATCCGGTGTGGTTTTTGTCCTTGAAAACTGTGCCAGGAAAACCATATCCAACTGGTTGAGGAGTTATCCTCCTTCAGCGGTGGGGTCTAGGAGGAGAAAAACATCAAGAACAGGGGGTGAAACTCCCTTCCTCCCAGATGCCAGTGAGCAGCGTTGAGGTTTCTCCTGTCTCGGTCCCTCTCGTTGGGCAGAAATTGAGTCTTTGCCATACGAGTACCGGCCATGGCAGTATCTCGGTCCCTCTCGTTGGGCAGAAACTGAGTCTTTGCCATACGAGTACCAGCCATGGCAGGAAGAGTTGGATGCTTCCCGGGTTCACAGTAGTTTCTCCTGAAAGAATGAGAAGAAACAAGGAGCTTAAAATGGAGATTGCTCTGTTCCATTTGTCATTTCTCTTCCCATGTTACTCAGATTTTGGAAGTGGAAGCAGGGTGATTCTGCCGTGAGAGGGGTGGAGGAAACACTGGAAGGACAATAATGCCTCGGCAGCGTTTCCCTGGAGCATCGCCCCGCGCTGCTCGGGCTGTCCCAGCTCCTCGGGATCGTTTTGGGTGAATGGGAGAAAGTTTCTAAAAGGGAAAGCTCAAAGTCTTGCTGTCACGCCAGGGTCACGTTGGGGGTTGCGGTTGGCATTGTGCTGAGGGATCAAGAATTGTCCCAGGACACTTGAGGCATCGAGAGGTAAATGCTTTGCCTTCCGTTGCCTGGCAAGGAAAATATTAAATATTAGTAAATAAACATTAATGGCATCTTAGCAGAGATGTCTATGAATCCATTTCCTAATTTTAAAGGTAACATTAATCCTCTTGCTGGGCACTGGGCTGGCACTGGCCACTTTTTTCCCAGTCACTCACGGGCTTCTCCTGCCGATGGACGTCCCACCAGGCGTGGTGGGGACACGGGGGACATGTGTCAGACCCCAGCTCCGAGCAGTGGGCTTTGGAGCGGTCCTTGCTGGGGAGGTTCCTCTGCAGCTTCTCCTCCATCCCCTGTCCCGGTGGGGGTTTGTGCCGTCGCGTGGAGTGCAGAGAGGAGGAGGACAGGAGGGGTTGTCTTGGCAGATCTGGCAAAGTCTCAAAAGTCATGAATAAAACCACTCCCATTGCAACACCCCTCTCGACACTTGTAAATCAAACATAAGCATGTCTGGCAAAACTGTTTGGTTAGTCTTTTGGTTTGATATATAAGCATGTATTATGGAAATAAGTTTGTAGGATTCCTGAATTTATTTCAAGGCTGCCCTCCGACAAGGAGCCCGCTGCCAGTTTTTCTGCAATGCCAACGGGTCGAGCTAGACTTGGCTCCTTCGCTGCGTAGATCCGTACCTGCTGAGCTGGCCACGTATAGCTGAACACGGAGCTTCGTGTAGCTGTTAAACCATCTCCTGCTGGTTAGTGCTTGTAAACATATTGCCTGATACCACCCAAGGACTGCAAGGTGAAACTGGGAAAAACAAATCTGTGAATATAAACAGTGAAGGTTTTAAACCTCAGATCCCGTAAAGAGGCAGCACTCACACTGCTCCCGTGCCTTGCTTTTTCTGCCTGTTTATAGTTTAATCTTTTATCTGTTGAAATGCTTCTCGAGTTTACGTCCTCGGGCCAGGGGAGGTGAGTGACCGTCGCTGAGTCACCACGTGGCTGTCCTTGCAGTGCCGCCGTTCTGCCTCCAGCTGATAGTGGACTTGGGCTGATGCATCTCAGCTGGAGCACGACCTCAGACTCAGAATCGTTTAGGTTGGAAAAGACCCTTAAGGTCGTCAAGTCCAACCATAAGTGTAGCACTGCCAGGTCTACCACTAAGCCATGTCCCTGAGCACCACGTCCACACATCTTTCAATACCTCCAGGGATGGTGACTCAGGTTGTCCAGAGCTGGTCCTTCACCTCCAAGAAATGACGTGAGAGGCTTCCCCACCAGCCCTTGCCTGCGTTGAAAAATGCTGCCCCACAAATCTGTGTCCTAGGTGACCTTTGCCTTTCAGCAAGGGCCACCAGCGCCGTTCAGAGGTGCGATAGCACAAGGTGAGGTCAGGTCAGCTCAAAGGAAGAACCCCGAACGGTGTTCCCTCTGGTTAGGGTGACCTTCCCCATGTCCCCTGAAGGTTTTATCCCTACTCGCAGAGGATTTTTAATGGGTTGGCTACACAGCTGTGAATAAGCCCATTGAACATATTCTTTGGGTTTCTGGATGCTGCTGGTTGCTTGTAGTAGCAGCACTTAAACAAATGGACCCGAAAGGCAGCTCTAATGGGTCGTACCCTGCGCGGAGCAGCTGGTGGAGGAGCTGCGTGGCCGTTGCATTAGCGCACGATGCTGATGCTGAGCACGGCTGGTGGCCTCAGAGGCTCTTCTCCCCGTCCCCCAAGCCATAAGCCAAAGTGTCATTAGCATTGCTGCAGGCGTAGAAAAAGAAAGGGAGTACTCCTACCTTACACAGAGGTGGAGGGATTCCTTACTCCTGAGCCTTCATGCCCCATGACGCTAATGAATGTCAGAGGACATTGAGTGGCATGTGCAGCTCTGTAAAAGTCATGAACGTTCCCAATAAATTGGGTCACCACGTACACGCACAGTCATGTGCAACGGGTAAAATGCTGATTTCCATTTACATTATTCCAACCAACATTATGCCGGGCAAATGGCATTTTGGCAGGTAAAAGCGTTATGCTGAATTGGTTGGAAGCTATTTTGTATGGGTCAAAAAAAGAGAAATCTTGCTAGGTGCAGAAATGTGGTTAAAATACAACACTGAAGCCCTTTGAGAGCACCGGAGGGAGCGGGGTGTTGCTGTGAGCCGGGGGTAAGCGAGGTTGGTCCTTTGTGGGGGGTTTGGCAGGATGGCCTCCTTGCTCACCGCGTGATGTCAAAGGAACACTTCCTAACTGGAGGATATTCATTTTCATAAATAGCGCCGGAGAGCTGCTTAAAATTGGCCTGTCCTATTAAATAAAAATAACTAATTTCCCCGGAGCCATCTCCAGCCCCTCTTTCTCCTTTGATGTTCCCGCTGTCCTTCCAGCCATCCTCCTGTTACCACCTCCTGCCTCTCCTGCTGTCTCATCTTCTCCCCCTTCTCTCTCTTTTCTTTTTCCCCCTTCACAGTTCAGTCATTTCTCTCCCTCTGAACTTTAAAGGTGATAAACAATCTCTTTGTGCCTCATTTTTTTCCGCTCCCTGTGCCCTCTCTAGCCTCTTCCTCCTGCTGCCTTCCTGCAGCTCTTCCCTTCCGCTGCCATTTTCCATTATCCTTGGAATAACGGTTTTGCTTTTACACACACGTGTCTTCCTTTTTCTTCCATCATCTTTTTCCTAGGTCCTGACCTAGATGAGGAAATCTCCTTTTTTTTTTTTTTCCCCTGATTTTATGGAATTCTTCCATATCTGCTCTGCTGAGCCCAAGCCAGGTGGAGTCGGTAGCTTGGCCTCGGGAGCACAGTTTGTGTGGCCGTGAGTGAGCAAAGCGTTTCGATGTGGGGAGGAGAGCTACAGGGAAGATGTATGGCATCAGGATGTCGGGACGGGATGCTCTTACCCAGTCCTGCATCCAAGAATGGGCTGGGTGAGGAGGGAACCCGAGCGGAAGGACGGCAGAAGGGTGGTGGGAAGGTGGGGGTGGGAGGCCGATGACTGGTGGTGGAAGGGTTGGGAGAAGAGACTCCTGAAGACCTGCTGGATTTGCCACCCAAAGAGAATAGGACTCGTGTCTTCCATAATCCTGCGTTAGCACTTCAGAAGATGAACTTTAGTGTAAAAGAGAGTTTTGGTGCTCCTTGGCCCCACTTGGGGAGAGAACAGGGTCACGTTGAGCGTTGGCCATGGTCCGTAGGAGGCGGTGCTCTGCCGCCACTGCGGCCGGTGGTCCTTAAGCCTTATAACAATTAATTAATAATTTAAAAATTGGCTACTGAAGAGCTCCTGACAAAGGTAGTTCTTAGGTGTGTAGCCAGCTAGACTGCCGAGATCATTTTGGGAGAGGAGGTGATCGTTGGAAGTCAAACATGCATCGTACAAGGGTGAGTTCTTTTGAAGCTCCCTTTCAAGCAAGAAAGGAAATGAGACCAGTTGGTAATTTTGGCATTTGGTATTTGATCTAAACCACATCATGCCTTGGTTTCTCAGCGTGGAGTCACTCAACTTGGTGAAACTGCCTTCTCAGCCCTCACCAAAATGACATAAAGAGATCTTTTGAGCAGTTCTCTTGATCTGGGTGTTACTTTTCCCATCTCTCGTTGTAATCCACTCCTCTTACAGTGTTGTATACTTAATGCTTCCAATCCAAGGCTTTAGATTTAATCAAACTTTAGAGCAAGGAATTCTTCGGCTTCCAACTTTGTAAAGATCATTTAACAAACCTGGTGGCTGAAATAAAGGAGCCGGAGGGTGGAGCGGTGCTGGAGCAGCCTGGCGAGCGCTGTGCAAGCAGAGAGAGATTTTTCTGGGATTTTTTTTTGTATTGCAAAAGAAAACAGGAAAGCTGGCAGGTTGGAGTGAGAAGATATCGCTGGTTTTCTGCTTATTTTAAGTAGTGGGCAGAACTTAGCAGGTTCTAGCAGAGTCTGAAGAGCTGGGAAAATCAGGGGACCTGGGAAAAGAAGAAGGTTTCCTTTTTTTTTTCTAATTGAATTGGTTTTCTGAATGAAGAGCAGGCTCACAGCGGATGAGTAATGTACAGTAAGGCTGACATCCCCCCTCGTTCGCGGGAATCTCGTTTGCAGTTGCTACCTTGCTGTCAGGTTCTCCGCTAGTGCTCTCCGCCTGCTTCTACAAAGCTTGACATTTGAAAACCGCAAATAAAAAAGAAGTTCAAGAAAACAATCACAAGTTATTACTGATGCCAAGTCCTTAAACAGAGCTCGGGGCACAATCCCATCGCTCCCCGCTCGGCGCGGTGCTTCAGATGTGTCGGGTACTGTCAGCGTCCGTCTCTGAGCAGCTACAGGATAATTTCATTTATTCCCAAGTGGCAGGTCCGGTCATTTTTCAGGATCAGCGCCTGTTTGTACCAACTGATTCGTCTGGATTCTTGTCAGGGGTAGTTAACACTTGCTACTCTTAAATCCTTCGCCTGCCGGAGCACATCAAACTCACCAGACAAACCCGCTGCTTCTAACAACTTGCCCGACTCCTGTCTGATGAAGAT
>NW_010110205.1:34292-35617 GCF_000699245.1 Pterocles gutturalis | reverse complement strand
TTTTTAATTTTCTTTTTCTCTTTGCCAGGTTGTCGCTTACCACTACTGCCAGGCTGACAACGCCTACACCTGCCTGGTCCCCGAGTTCGTGCACAACGTGGCCGCCCTGCTCTGCCGCTCACCGCAGTTCGTCGCCTACCGGGAGCAGCTCCTGCGGGAGCCGCACCTGCAGAGCATGCTGAGCCTGCGCTCCTGCGTGCAGGACCCCATGGCCTCCTTCCGCAGGGGGGTCCTGGAGCCCCTGGAAAATCTGCACAAAGGTAATGGTGCTGTACTGGTGCTCCCCAGGCTTCCCCTCAGCTCCCAGCCAACTTCTAAAAGTTATTATTATTTCATTATTGTTTTTATTTAATTATCATTTAATTATTATTTTAGTAACATTTAATTATTATTTTAGTGTTTAAGTTTATTTAATTATTATATTACTATTATAAAGATGCTGCTTAGTTGCATCTGGGCATTTAAACAAAGCCATAGGTGAATCCTCCTGCCTCGTATCTCAAGCTGCAGGGAAGAGGTGGGATCTGGAGAAGGTGAGAATGTGCCGTCAAGCTTGTTTGGAAGCGAGGGGTTACCCCCTCTCTGCTCCCGGTGTGCGTTTCGGGGCCAAAAATGAAACACTAATGACAGTGTGGGTTTGGTTTTCTCTCTTCTTGCACATCCCAAACCTGACCTCGCAGTTCTGCAGGTGGAAACAAGCACCAGTTTCCGTGCTCATGGCAACGTGTTCTGGTTTATTTGTTTAGTTTCACTGGTTTCCCCTTTCCCTGCCATTATTTACTGGGCTTCTGAGGGTTTGAAGCTTTCCCCCGAGGAGCTGATACCGTCAGAGTCCGTAGACACCCTGTGCAGCGCTTCCAGGGGAGCTGGTAACGAGCCTCACCCTGATTAGGGACCTCAGAGCTTTTTCTGCTGCAGCATCGGGTTTGTCTCCTTTTCCGTCTTTTCTCTGCAAGATCTAACAAATTCGCTGTGACAATCGCTAAATTTAAGATCTTTGCTCGTTGCCATGAAAACTGCCAGAGCTTTGCAGGGTTCAGGACTCTCTTGTCCCGCAAAACGATGTTTATTCGAACAGCACGCCGCAAGCTGGCTGCAAGAATCGGTCGGATAATCTTCTGTTACCACCCGACACATGGCGGTGGAGGAGCCAACGGATGCAGCTGCCACCAAATTCAGAACGCTGCTGATGAAATCAGCTCTTCCAGCCGCGACATCCCAACCCCGAGCCGCAGCAACTGGGTCCGGGACGCGTGGTCCCACCAGGCACGGAGGACACGCGGCGCCAGCACCGCTCGGCAGCAGTCGATTTTCCTGGCGTGGAG